>NC_056729.1:138461852-138599352 GCF_019279795.1 Protopterus annectens
GCGACCCCTAACCTGGAAAAGCCCAAGGAAGAAAAATTAAGTTCTCTACACTGAGGATTGCTCTCTCTGGTGGGGTATTCCAAGCAAAACTTTCAAGTTGAACCAGACTGGATTTTGCTTTTAAGACCAGACAAAGGTCACATCTAAGTAACCTTTTAAGAAACAAAATAAAATCTCAGCTCTTAAAGCCTTTGTAGATACTTGAGTTTTGCAGCACTATGATTCTTCTAGTAAAGATTCACTGCACCTTTTCCAAATGCTTCATATGCCTTATTCAAAAGGTACAGAACCATCATGGTATTCAGTAATAAAAACTAGAAGATGTAAAGCAATACAATGTTGTCCCTGGACTGACTAGATATATCCTTTATGGTTAGATGGCATATAGAATATACTTTTTGGACTTTAGTAGCTACACACTGATTAAAACTAAAATGTGTCTTTACCATTTTCACTAGAGATATAATGGTGGTGTAATTTTATAATGATCTGGTCATTTATTTTGTAATTGCAATTTATATCCTTTTGCCATGTTGCATTTATTGTCGTTACAGGTGAGATCACTGATATTGCAGTGAGAATGTATTCTCTGTAGACTATCTTGAAGAACTTCTGCATCTTTAACTGAAGTAATTATTGTGAGATACTGTATCCCATGCACAGACATTTTTACCAAATACCTTTCAAAAGATCACATGTCATCAAATGTCATGTGCACTCTATTCTTGCTGTTATTGACATTTATGAAAATATTCCCTCGGATTCACTAATCCTCCGTGTAAAACTTAATAAGTCTTACTCGGAGGCTGCAGTTGAATGGCATGACTTCAGCGTGCCATGAATATGCATGAGGACACACTGACTCAACCGTAAGTCTTACACAGACCGTGTAAGAAAGCAGGGAGCGTGTCCGACTGCTGAGCAGTCTAAATGTCCATGCCCCTGCAAGTGTTTTAAAACTAAACAAAGCACACACACACACACAAGAGTGAGTCCGCTCAAATGTCCCTGCACCCAACACCACACTCCCTGATATTGTAAACCCCTATCGCAGTTGTAAAATGCAAAACATTAAATATATTTTTTTTAATCCCCAACATAGCTGCCTGTATTTGCACGTGTGTGTGCGGGTGTGCCCATTATTTAGCTAGAGTTAGCAATTCTGACACAGAAGAGCATAAGAATGTTAATGCAAATAACACCAAAGAGCAGTAGCGTAATGGCAGAGCATTCGTACAAAGAAGTAGCATTCATGGTTTGAGTCCCACCACTCCCCTTTGTATTTATTTTTTAAATCAGTATATGAAATAATACCTGACAAATATGTTTAAACATTGTTAAAAAGCAGTGAAATGGCCAATGTATCAGTAAACAAAATAAATATTTTAAAGGATCCTGATATAAAATTGCCTGCAGTTAAGCAGCGCTTCACCCAGCGCAATAGAGTTGCCCGTAGTTTAACAGCACTTTACCTAGCGCAATAGAGGTGCCCACAGTTTAATAGCACTTTACCTAGTGCAATAGAGTTGCCCATTGTTTCATAGTCCTTTACCCAGCACAATAGAGTTGCCCATAGTTCAATGGCGCTTTACCTAGAGCAATGTGTTTGTGCGGACGTGTGCGCCGCGCCAACCAGGGCACCGTAGGGCACCGAGGAGCAACATAGAGCAAAGTTGCTTAAATGCAGCCACACCCCCTAGCCTGTCTGGATAGTATGAAAATAAAATGAATGACAAGGTTAGAACCCAGGACTCTGTGCATCAAAAGCAAAGTACAGAACCACTAAGCCATGACAACATAGTGGAAGCAGCCGCTATTAACATTCATATACTTACGAATGGTAGTTTAAACATTACTAAGCAGGTCTGCAGTCAGCCGAGAATTTTACAAAATGGCCAATCACAAAAAAGTGTGGGAAATGCAGCATATTTAAGCCCCACAGGCGGGAATACACACCATAACTGATTGTAGCTCACATCTGCTGTTAGAATGGCTGGTGTCAGAGAGGAAACATGCTTACAACCACAACATTGAGGCATCGAGGAGTCCAAATACATGGTTTGGCTCCTTGTCCACTGTCACGAGTCAAGACTCCTGCAGGGCCAGTTCCAAGGGACAGAGTACAAGGCAGAGGCTTGGAACTGGTTAGCTCGTGACCTCACCAGTGCCACAGGCGTTCCTCGGACTGGTGAGCAGGTCCGTCACCACCATGCAGACCTGAAGAGACGAAAGCAGGACCACCTGAACCAATGGATACAGGAGGCTCGTGGGATGCAGGATGCCCCACAACTGAGTATGTAGCCATGGAATGCAGTATGTAAGAATTGATAATGGAGTATGTATAATGGATAGGTATGTCTCAATATCCCTTCATTTACTTTACAGCTGCAGGTGACCATGCTATGAATCAGCAAGCCTATGCTAATAGGCTGCTAAGGCTGCACCACCAGGCAGGTTACTGATTATTCTGCATGTATTATTATATAAAATATGGGAGAGAGCATGAAAGAAAGTGTTGTAGTCCAATAATACAGCCATAAAATTGCCTGAATAAGTCCTCTGCATGTACTGTCAGATAATAACATCAGAGAGGCAGAAAAAGAGTGTAGAAACCCATTAAGAAAGGTAACATATGTCTGGAATAATATCTCTGTAGGCACTGTCATATAAAATAAGTGAGTGAGCCTGAAAAAAGATTGTTCTAACCTATTAATAAAGGTATAATACGTCTTGAACATGTCTGCCATATACACCATTAAAACAAATAAAGGAGTGAGCCTGTGGAAAAGTGTGTAATGTCATTAATAAAAGTCTAAAACCCAGAGTGTGTCTGTGTCACAAAGTCTGAAATGTTGTTGTACCCTTGCAGTATACAAACAGTACTGTTTGAAAAGGTGCTGGCAACCAGGAGTTGTGCATTCCCATATAAAGTGGGTGATGGAAGTACTAGTAGCTGTGAAACATATATACAGTCCACAACAGGCAGTTACTGGCTGGCATGAATAAGTAAACCTGGCACACGTATAGCATGCTATTTTTTCCCCAGAAATGTGAGTGTGTGTCAAGAAATGCAGGGTTCTGTAAAATCGAAGTGAAAATGTCATGTGAAAACATCCCAGATATGTAGATAAAGAAATATAAATGCAGTCAAGAAATATGTAGCAGTAACATCTGCATCCTGGACAGTTAGTATGTCAGATATAGGTCAGGCATATATTGAACTAGCCAAACCCAGTACATAACCTAATGTATGGCGGCAAGTGTAATAATACAGGTAGGGGATATGCACTTGCAGTCACTAGGAATGTACTGTAGACTCAGAGGTCATTATAAGATGTTACCCGAGGTTTTTTATACACCCTACTGTATGTGCATAAACCATGCAATTCCACACCTCAATGGGTATGTGTAATCTTAAATATTTATTGGGACATATGTCCTATTATTCTCTAAATATTTGCATTCACATTGATGCATGTGCCCTGTTTAAACACCACAATCATGGCAGCCTGTTGCTACCAAACATCCCTGCATGCTGTTGGAATAACCACTGTGGTTCAATATATGCATGTGTTATGCTTGCTGTTCAACTGTTGTAC
Source organism: Protopterus annectens (assembly GCF_019279795.1). Lineage (NCBI taxonomy): Eukaryota > Metazoa > Chordata > Ceratodontiformes > Protopteridae > Protopterus > Protopterus annectens. The sequence continues at coordinate 138,465,452 of NC_056729.1, forward strand.
CCTTGGTGTGTTGGGTTAATGGGAATATTATTGCATGCTGTTACAACTAATCTGGAATGCTGTTTTGCTTGTGTTGTAATTAAACACACCTAATCACAGAACGTATGGGAAGGCCGGTCCCAGCAGACCCACTTGTCCCCCCTCAGCCGGCAAGTGCACCTGGCACCAGCAGGTCCGGTGCCCAGCCCAGGCTCCCCTCCTCCATTGGTCCTGTGCCACCTTCGGGTGGAAGTGCTGCAGGGGATGGGGCTCGTCCCCCCTGTGCAAGCGTGGGTGGAGAAGGGCCACCTGTCACCCTTCAAAGGGTCCGTGCTGGGGTGCGTACGGAGATCCAGCATTCAGTCTCTGATCCCCTACACCAGCTTGAGGTGAGAGTGGTGTGTCTGATGGGTGAGCCTGCCTGTCCTACGCAGCCCCCAGCACAGCCACCCTCGGGGCTGTGAAGGTTCAGTGGTGACTGCCCATGGGTGGGGATCTCAGTTCCACTGTTACCATCTGTGAGCTCATGGGCTTGCGATTTCCAAACATCCGACCCTGTCAACTGTGTCACCCACCTCATGTGTCATACACCGCCCCTGTATGCGTCTTGTCTGTCTTGTCTGTTTACCTTCCCAACCTACCTCCCCGGACATACCTACTTCCTCTACCTCACTTCCCACTCTCGCCTGAAAAAAAAAAACAAAAAAAGGGCAATCTGTACCTACAAAAAAATTACGCCCCATACATAGCTGCCCATTTCACACACATGTCCATCGGACAAACATGTAAGCTGATAATTAGAATTGGCAGTATAACATACTTTGTTGTTCTCACCCCTCTCCCAGGGATGGAAGGTTTCAAATTTCACTCCAAATTCATTGCATATGCACAGCTGTTGCTGTTAAAGAAATGGGCAGCTATGGACCTTCCCTACACCCGTCCTGCACATCCCGAGCTTGTTTACCTACTGTGTGTCCCTCTTTGTGCCCCCTTTTTCACCACTTTCCTATCTCCCCATTTTCTTTTCTTTAAAAGAAATTAGTGCGGGGGTTAGCAGGAGTAAGCACTTTTAAGCAGTAGTTAGTGGGTTTGCACCAGTGTGCACATGTGTGTGCTTACCTAAGCATCGCTAAGCATCACGCAAACCCACACAAACCCTCTTACAACTGCTTAAAAGGTGCCTTAGTCACTGTGTATGACAGGGCCCTTGTACTGCTCAGCACCAAAATAAAATATCCTTGTCAGTCTCGAACCCCACACCTTGGACTCACCAGTTTGCAAGAAATACCACTAAGCCACAGCAGACATACAATAACTTGGTGCTGTAAGAAATATATCATGCATTACAATGAGTGAATGTAAAGGGAAAATAGGAAAGCCATAGGAACACATTGCAATAACTACTGTTGTATGCCAGTTAATTTTCTAATTCGAAAAGAAAGTACATACTCCCATGTATCCAGTGTTAGCATTAGGAGGTGTGAGTAGACTTACACACTGAGAAGATTGCACTGGAAGAAACAACAGCCAAGTTTCAGTACAACATGCATATCACTGGCTACAACCCTAGCTTCAGATATGAGACATATACCAACCTTCTGACTGAGACAACAGTGTCCACAGCAAACAAGCATGGGCCCCACCTTGCACAACTGAAAGGGCTACACCTACCTAACCTAGCATTTTATAGCAGTGTCCTGCAATCACAGTGAGTACTGAAATTACCACACAGCAGGCTGCATGCAATTACTAAATGGTGGGCACCAATTGGTGCAGAGGCCATCACATGCACATGTGCAGATACCTAGAAAAGCAGCCTGTACTTGCTGTCCACACATGCAATAATATCATTGCACCAACTGAGAGAGGGAGAGAGTGAGAGAGACAGCCAGACAGAGACAGACAGACAGACGGGGACAAACAGGCTGTAAAAGACAGACACTAAAAAGAAAGACCAACACATAGAGGAAACCAAAACCAAAAAAAAAATAAATAACAAAGCAACAGCTACAACAGACGGAGGTGAGGAATACAAGGGTAAGGTATGTAACAGATATGTATTTGTTGGCATCCAAATGATGTGTCTGAAGGGTACTCTACATACTGTGAATCATCCATATGTGGCAGCAGTCCGTATCTATATGTATATGCACATGTGCATAGGGCAAGGGACATACTGCAACTGTTAGTGAAGGTTGGACATATATATGTTGTTGAAGGTTGTTATGTGCACATATGCATGTAGGTTGTAGTGTGTGGCATTGCAGACAGCAAGCAGTGCTGGTATATGTCATGTGGTGGCTAAATGCTGTGGGACTGAGCTACAGGCAGTGAGGCCTGCTACAGCTATACGGCCTGAGGACAGCAAAATACATTCTGCACAACACTGTGCAATATTATTACATAACCGTATGTCTCACAACTGTTGCATAATTGACATCCCCACCATGAAAAGTGGGCAGTATATGTGCCAATATGTGCATCTATATGTACAGCAATGGATGTATACATGTATGTCTATATATATATATATATATATTGATATATATATTGATATATAGATATATTGATATATAGATATATATACATATATAGATATATAGATATATATATATATATATATATATATATATATATATATATATATATATATATATATATATATATATATATATATATATATATATATATATATATGTATATATATATATATATATATATATATATATATATATATATATATATATATATATAGATATATATATATATATATATATATAGATATATATATATATATATATATATATATATATATATATATATATATATATACATATATATATATATATATATATATATATATATATATATATATATATATATATATATAGATATATATGGATATATAGATATCTATAGCTATGTATAGATATGTATATATATATATATATATATATATATATATATGTATATATATCTATATATCTATCTATCTATATATATATATATATATATCTAGATATATATATATATATATATATATATATATATATATATATATATATATATATATATATATATATATATATATATATACAGAGAGAGCGAGAGAGAGAGGGAGACATGGGGTCATACGTACTGCAACAGGTGCCTGTTGACCAAGGCATGGACTAAACACCAGTGTTGGTACTGCAGTGCCATACCCCATTCCAAAACACTTTACCCAGTAACTACCACATGGGTGGTAGCCTGCCTAACACTGAAGGTGTCAGAAGGGAACATGGGACACAGGTGGACAGTAGCCTCCCCTTTCATAATCACAGTGCCACACTAGTCTTGTAATATGTTTACGTGGTACGTGTCATCACAAAAGGTGTGTCATCTAGGGAAATATAGGTCAGTGTTCCCCTCTACTCATCACAATGCCCCATGTGGTATGTACCTCACATGACAACTAAAGCAAGTGGAAAAGCCACAGACATACCTCACAAAGTGTAATACTGCCCTCAAACACATGCCCTATGCAGACTGACTCACAAAACCACAGCTAGAGTGCGTTGCATACTGCCCACCCAGAGGTACCTACAGAGGTATGTCACACCCATAGCAGTCGGACAACCACCATGTCAACACCTCACAATCCCTCCGGGCTACATGACCTAGGGCCCTAATCCTTGCCACCTCACTAAACAGCACATGCTGGAGCTACAGGTTCCTATCCACAAATATGCCATACTCTGGACTAAACCACCCAGCATTAAAAAACAAGGCTTCTCATTAGCAGATGTCATACATACCCTGATGATTGTTTGGGAAATAGGTAATATGCCCTGGGAGTCACGTCTGTGTATCCGGTTGACAGGAGCAAGTGAAATCACATTACATGTGTGTCAAAGGCCAGGGTGGCATATGGCTAGGCTGCTGTAGGCCCTAGGGCCAGGGGCGTATTACCTACCTATGACACAATGCACACACACATGTACTCAGTGCAATACCTGCTATGTGAGGTGGAATGAGTGTGACAGTAAATGTGTGCAAGGTCTGTAAAGGTGTGATAGCTTAGTGTGAGGTTGTTTCTGTCATGGTAGTTTGTGTCCTAGGTGTGAGGCCAGAGAAAGATGTGTCAGTTATTGGGATGCAGACATAGTAGGATGGCATATGTTGTGACGTAGTTCCTTGTGTACGACTGTGGTGTCCCATTGTAGGCTGAAGCAATACATGTATGCTCAGTAAGTGGTACTGCTGGTGAATCCAGCTCACATATGAACTGTTGTACTACCTGAAGCTGTAGGCCTAAACAGCACAGTATGGTGTATGTTCACATTCCCTGGTAGCACTGTCTTGTGTGTTTCCTGTAGCCTGCACAGATTACATACCTCAGGCATAGGTATCTGTAAGTAGGGGCACACAGTACTGTAAGGTACACAGGTAATGCTCATCTGTGTCGGCATGCATTTGTGTGTTGTATGTATGTCTGATGTGTGTGTAATGATGCCTGTACCATGCCCGCAATCACATGTGTGTTACAGGGTATGTGTGTGTACCTAGCAACATGTATACTCTGTTACAGCAGTATGCCAGCTACATTAACAACCGTGCACATATGTTAGGTAGGGGTATGGCATCAACGACTACGGTGGTTTACTGGTAATACTGTAAATGTACTTTACATTCATTGCATTAGATGACATATTTCTTCATGCATTAGCTTGATATATACCCCCGTGGCGAGGTTGTGCATTGTATCCCAAACAGTGTGCCGAGTACTGGTGTATACTGGTTTGTTATATGGAGTGTGGCAGGCACTGTCAGACAGTTGTGGGCTGAGCACTGATATGTGGTATTGAACATGTGTATCCTCTGACAGACAAACAGATGTTATATATGGCAGTTAAGTGATATCTGTACTTAATAATGTTAAGTGTGCCACATGACTTGCTCACACATATCGTTTAATTGTCTTCCAGGGTTATGGTTCATCAACGCAATCTGTCATATACAGCTGCGGAGGAACAGGAAATACACAATAGCCTGATGCAGCACTATACTATGCTGTTTTCCAGGGCCAGCATGAGCGCAATGCACTGTGGCAAGATCTTGTTCGTCGAGTAAATGACATAGGCATGCATAACCGGACATATGAGCAGGTACACCATCACTGCAGTAATTGAATTAGGTATGTCCGGCATTGTGCATCTGATATCCATAGACAACAGCTTGCCACAGGTGGTGGGGCGGCCATACATTCCCCCCTCACCAGAGTGGAGGAGCTGCTCCTAAGCGTGGTGGCTCCTTGCCTACAGAAGCAACAGCATCACACATGTGTCATCATGGAGGCTGGAACCACCCAGCATGATGACATGTAGCGTGCAGGTAATATGCCCTAGCTGTAGACTACTGTTACCTGTATTGTTAGGATATGCATATGTGAGATGTGTACTGTGTGTCAGTAGTTGTGCTGCCTATTGTGTGCAATACTGATATTTGGAATAGTATCTGTACACCTGTGACTGTTGACTTTTGTTCTACTGTAGTTTAGCACACTCATAGTAGCAATGCCACAGTTGTGGCCACTGACAAACTGTGTCATATTCTTGTAGGTCCCTCTGGTGTGACAGCAGGGCAGACGATACATGCTGGTGAGTGTGTTAACACTTTAATATTGTTAATGACATGTGCATGTCATAGGTGAGGTGTAGGCCATGTACACGTAACACACCTACGCATAATGCATGCTGTGCATGTTTGCTGTGAGACATTAAACATCTTAGTAAAGTCAGTAGCTGCCTCAATCACTTGCAATGTACAGAGCAGCAGACACATTTGTGGCAACACTGTACTGCACATTGGATATGCATAGCTGCTACAGCTGTACACAACAGAACATGTTTATCATACACAGTACATGAAAACATGCTACATTTGGCATTACCACACACCTGCTGTAAGGTCACACTTCAGTATCCCACGTCATGCACACACACATGATGTACCTCAGGGGTAGAGGCCTATCATGGGGCTCTGCAACACTCTTCAACACATAACACAGTCATGTTAGGCAATGCTCCCTGTTGGGCACCTCACACACCCATATACAAAGTGGCTGTGTAATTGTGAACGTAGCCACGGCACTGCAGTTCAGGTACAGCATGCTAGGCGGTGGTCTTGCACACATTAGTAGCTGTGAGTGACCACAAGATGCATGATGATGATGTCACAGGGTACTACACCCCATCCAGTTACAGTGACCATAGTACTAATCATAGCAGTCATTGCTGTGCACCTCAATGTTGTGTGTGTGCAAACATATGCACCTATACACAATATACATAGCATGTTGTGTGTGTGCTTACATATGCCAGTATACACAATATGCACAGCAGTCACCATCCGAACAAAATGTCACATATATGTCCTGGAATGCTAGTGGGTGTATAGGTCACATGACACACATTGGGTATGTGTGGTGTTTAATGTCCTAGTCATGTAGCATGCCATGCCATGGCTGGCACCGACATATCTGCAATATGTACCACACTCACCATAACCACTGTACACTGGCCATGTCGAGCATTGGGATTCCTTCACGTCAACATGCACCACTCATCCTGTGTGTGTATATAGCATGCATGTGCTACACCTGTGCCCACTATTATCTGCTATGGACACAGACACTGTACTCAGACATGGAAATCTATGTGTCACACGGATAACACATGCAGCCATGGCATGTATACCTGTGAGTGATGGTGCACAGGGCATTGCACAGCAATGTTGTGTCCAGGTACACATTGTGTTCCAGGGTGTAGCCAATCACTGAACAACTACACAGTTGCATCAAAGCCATGTACACTGCCATGAAATAGGGGCGTCTACACTTGCACTGCATGGTCTTGTGCAACACATATTCTGCATGCTGACACATGTGTGGTGACTGTTTGCCTTGTGATACTGACACCCACCTTCACCCACGATAGAATATGTGTTGGATTGTTGGTGTGTGTGTGTATGTGCTGTAGTGATGAGTGTATATGTGTGCATGTGTTCATGTGTGTATGTGTGCATGTGTGCATGTGTTCATGTCTGCATGTCTGCATGTGTGCATGTGTACATGTGTGCATGCATCATGTGCAGACTGTAAAGTGTGTTTCCTGTCTTCCTCTCACAGGTGCTGAGTTAGGAGGTGGCCGAAAGCAGCAGGGAACCTGAAGCCACTGCCATGAATAGTGGTGATGATGAGACATATATTCTGTCACAGGAAGGTTTGACAGGGTCTGTCATTGGTCCGCCAATCGACAGTACACAGCGTTCAAGCCCATCTATGCGCACACTCATACTGTCAATACATCCCTCATCACCAATGGCCATAGGCGAGGGACAGCATACAGTTGGCATTGACCAGGAGAGTGTGGTACCCATGGCACTTGCATCCCCTCACAGCAGCCATAGCCGGATTCCTGGAATGGTACCACATAGGCGGACGTCCAGGCATTCCCAAGGGAGCACCGCTGGTCGTATTGCCCCTGGCAGATGTGCCCTCACAGGTCTTACAGCATCCGGTATGTTCCGGGCTGTAATGCAGGCTCAGGCACGTATGGAACGGTACACCAGACAGGGGCTTAGGGTGTAGAGGGCCCATTACACCACTATCAATGACAGCATCCGTGACCTTGCCGGTGCCATCCGGAATTACACTGAGGTCATTTATAGACATTGGGGGGAGACAGTAGATGCCCTCCACAATATGTCTTCCATGAGCCAGGACCGTGCGGGACAGTTGCAACAACTGGCAGTGGTTGCGGACAGCCCACAGTTCACAGCCGCTCCCATAGTGGCAGTACCAGCCCCAGCCATGCTGGGGCTGGCCTGTCCATTGACCGTCCCAGTACACCACATGCACATGGCTCTGGCCATTCCCAGCAGGGACATGGGTCCAGTCATCATACCTCTGCCTCTGATGACAGTACCCAGTCGGGGTTGGTACCCGATACTGTCCGTAGCACCCCTGCCAGGCACAGGTACTGTGTCCGTGGCCAGAGACAGTGATCTGTACAGCCTAGCAGGTACAGTCTATCGCTGTCCCACAAACTACCGTATATGGCAGCTACATGGTGGAGCTTTGTGCATGCAGACACACACACATTAACCAAACAACTAGGGCTCACACATACACACACACATTACATCAATGTTGGCCCATGCTGTACTGCTGTCCCTCACACACACACACACACACACACACACACACACACACACACACACACACACACACACATGTCGATTGGATGGGTCAATGTCAGGCTCTGGCAAACAACAACACACCCTGTGCATATGATGATACCTGTGTCGCCTCCTGTCATCTGTAACATTGATGCAGGAACAGGCTAACATGGTGCTGATGCACAGGGTGACATTATAGCAGTGTAGCAACATTAGCAAGTTGTCAACAGGAAAGTGTAATGACATCCTTGTAGGCATGTCTGAGCAGGCATTATGCATCAAAGCTCTGATTGTCAATGTAGCATTGTTTACACCACTGTTAGGTCTGAGTATGTATTGTCCACCCATGTACCACTTGGCTGAAGTGTAATGTGTTGCCAGCATGTGTTAGTGAGTGGACAGTACGTGTGTGATGAGTGCAGTACAGATTAGCAAGTGTACATCTGTGAACATGGTGGGTGTGCACTGTCTGCATGTACATGCATGGTGGACGCATGGGACATGTGGCACACCCTGTTGTACACATTGTTAACATCTCATAGTAACTTTCAATGGTCAGTATGCATTCTACTACAGTTATGTACTAACATGGGTCCACATGTGTGTAGGACATGGGTTGACACTCTGTTGTGGGTGATACTGTTAATATCTGTCAATGATTTGTGGTCTGGTATTATACACAACCTCAACAGCATGACTATAAGCAATCATTGGATGATGTCCTGACAAATGACACACAGTTGTAGGGAACTCAGTAACAGTTGAATCCTTCCAGTACAATACTCTAACACTAACCAGTGGTATTGACCGCCACCCATTCCTGGACCACACCTGTTTGGCATATAGCCCCCTTAGGTACATGCAAACACACTAGGGATGTGTCCATCAACATCTGGAAATGCATGCATTGGCCTACAGTGCAGTCTCTGGATGGGATGCATATCCTACACAAGGGTATCATACAGACAGATACCTGTTGTCTGATACATGCTGTATAACAGTAAGCTGGCTATGGCATAGTCATCCACATTTACTATGCATACTATCCCGTCAGTACCACATCGATGGTAGACCTCAACATGTATGTTGGGTACCAAAGTGTACATACAGCCTCGTGTTACGTCATGTGTCCCTTGGTATTCACATATCCATAGGTATTGTGGAGTCCCACGATGTATCACATAAGACATTAGAGGCCTGAATGCATATCCACAAGGCAGTTGTACACCTATACAGACTGTCCATTATTGCCAGTCGTTGTTGTGTATGAACATGTCTGACATATACCCCAGGCATATACCCTCACTCACACTACTCTTTAGTAACTGTCATGGGTGTGTGTGGCACAGATGACCTTGGCCACAGATCACAACAGTGGACGGCCTTGTCACATACATACATATGTGACCTATGATCTGAGAAGCAGTGGCACAACCTGTCAATGGAAACAGATGTATTCATGTAGTATGCAGGCTTCACACCTATGTACTGATTGAGGGGACACGTGCACATATATATTTGCCATGCAGATACCTGATGTGTGCAATGCACTTACTGTTTTAATCATAATATGTCCTACCATAGTAAAACCAAAACCCGCACTGCATTGACCAACAGTGACACACACACACACTGTCAGTGTTTGCAGGATTCAAACCCCTACGTAACTATGTTATGATACTAGTGAGAGACACATTCACACAGTGCGCTATTTGCTTTATTGGCTGATTTCCCTTCTCCGTCTGTATTTGTAGGATGGTGACATCATCAGACTTTCCAAAGAGGAATGTACCTCTTTTAGTGAGTTTTCCCAGTCTCCAAAATGGGCACTCTCCTCAAAGGAAACTGCACACATGCACACCCCCTTGCAAGATTCAAACCCCTATTTAGCTATGTTATGATACTAGTGAGAGACGCATTAACACAGTGCGCTATTTGATTGACTGGCTGGTTTTTCTTCTCCTGCTGTATTTGTAGGATGGTGACATCATCAGACTTTCCAAAAAGGAATGTACCTCTTTTAGTGAGTTTTCCCAGTCTCCAAAAAGGGCGCTCCTCTCAAAATGAACTGCACACATACACACACCCCCCACACACACAGTCAGCATTTGCAGGATTCAAATCCCTATCTATGTTATGATACTAGAGAGAGACACATTAACCCGACACACTATTTGCTTTACTGGCTGGTTTCCCTTCTCCTGCTTTATTTCTAGGATGGTGACATCAGCAGGCTAGACATGGTGATGTGTGTACACTTTGTTTTATGCCATTCCAGGAATAGTCCATGTGGGTCACCAGGTGTCAACAGCTTGAACAGGACCTCATAATCCTTACCTTGTGTGATCTATCTGTGGACACATTGACATTCCTTCATATGTCAACACATATTTATGCACAGCTTGTTGGTTTTTTGGATACTACATGTGTCTGGGATGTTGATAAAGGGCTATTCAAAGTCTATGTCAGACATGTGTAGCTGTGTTCAGTGATGTATGTCCAGGGTGGCTGACTTGAAAACAGTCTAGCATGTTTGGGAACCATGATCCACACATGAACATACCACAGTTGGTAGGGTTGTGTGTATGCCAGCTTCCAATAGTTCTGTTTATGACTTCAACCATGATGGACTCCATGACTTTACAAATCAGACTTCATAGGCGTACTGGACTGTACTTCCCATGGTGTGTTGTGCACCAACACTTGTGGGGAGGGCCATATGCTGCTGTAACACATTCATCGGTTCCACATCCTGTGTAGGGGGTGAGGCTCAGCTGACTGTTCAGGTGCAGGATCTATTTGTTCTGTAGTTTATGCATGACACATATTGGGAATCAATGTATTCCACTTGCTGCCATGCTTTTGGCATTGGGGGTAGCTGCTCATCCATTCTACATGTGATAGGTCCTGGTATGATGATATGGACTGTCAGTGAGAGGTGGGTATGTATATATGGGCCTGTCTGTCAGGATGTCGGCATTGTCAGTAAGGTACTGTTGGCCCTGACTCAGGACATATAGGGGTGTACATTGCTATTTATGACATAGCTGAAGGAGGTGTCATGATTCAGTCTGGACTCCTTCTCAGCTACTCTTTACAAAACACCAACGGACCTGAGCACTAATTCCTGTTATACTCTTTTACACACTTAACACCTTACTGATCCTTTGTGATCAGGCTACAGAGTATGTCATCATAATATCCTGGCATGTCCAGGGGTCGGTTTCATGTGTACTCTCCAGTCCAGCTGGTGAATATTGTGATGTTGACACAATGTCACATCTGCCTCATGTACACAGACAACCCTCTCCTCCTCCTGACAAACTCAGATATATGTGTGTGAAATGCACCTATATAGACATACAGGGTGCTGAACTCTCTTGACCCATGACTGGGACAGTCTATCAGGTGGTGAAGGTAACCACACACACCACATATAAGTCTCACATATACTCTAGTGACAGCACTCAAACCACATTATCACACATAGACATACTCGGATGCTCTAAATGAACTCTGCCTAAGCAGCAGAGACCTCCAAAGCAGACACACACACACACGATTGCTACCCCACTACAATTCCCACATATCACATAGTTCACAATGTCAGTGTGCCACACAGTCACTGCCCTTTGGGCTAAACAACACACCTAATACACTTGTAATAGGCGACACTTATTTTCAGACACACTGACATACCACTCACCAGCCCAAACAAGGGAATAGTCATTTTGGGCTGTCTGTCGGGTGCCAGCATCTGCCACATAACACATGCAGTCAGGTCACTCCAAAGCAAGTACAGGACTGGCACCATCATTGTCCATGCTGGTGCGTAAAACCTCAGATGTTACTCCCTGGACCACATGACACGATACATGGAGGAACACTCTGATCATGTAGCCCAGGCCAGTATGACCCTGACCTTGTCTAGCATCTTACACACACCAATTCTGATGTCACAGTATACAGACAAACATATCACATTTAACAGTTGGCTAACAAATTGGTGTCATTCATAGGGGATACAGTGTCTGTCAGCCTGTGGTGACATGCTCGACATGCCACGTAGCTTCACTATGGACAGCTTCCACCTGTCACCCTTGGACTTTCGAATGCTGGCTAAGGCTCTTCCTACCACCATAGTGCCTTTTTTAAGCAGGGCTCAAAAGACAAACCCACCTCCATAGACATTACAGGTTAAATGAAACTAAGGGTAATGCTGCTCAACATCAGATGTGTTACCCTCATATTGCGGCCACTCAGGACTCTCCTCAGTATGGAGGATAGCGATATCTGTGCACTAACAGACGCCTGGTTCAGGCTCACTTATGCACACCAGCACTACTAGGTTATGTTTCATACCATGCTTTCTGACCACATGACTTGGAACAGACAACACAACTAGGGGGAATATCCATATACATCATAGATACACACACCTCCGGGTTAGTAGCACTGCACAAAGCATCACAGACCATACATATACAACTACCATTGTGCAAAACTGCCTTTCAGTTTGTTGCCTGCTACAGACCACCCTACCAAACTCAGGAACCACACTCGGCTTTCATGGGAACTATGGAGAATATGAAGGTCTCTACAAACACCATTATATTGGGTGGATACTACTCAAGCCCCAACACCCTCGCCCAACAGTCGCTACAATTTGTAGACTCATAGGCTATGGCACAACCAGTCAGCACAGCCACAAGGGGGAATACATATTGGACCTGATCATCACCAACATGGGGACTCTATGTTCCACACCAGCGATATACCCCTCATTGGTAAGGTAGAACATACATGAATCTCACTGGACATACATATACCCTCCACACACCCATCCTGGGTAATCTTGGTGAGCTTCTCATAAGCCAGCGTCTCACTTCACCAAAGCAAGGTGGTATCCTTCAGAGACCCTGAGACAGTGGTAAATATGGCTCAGACTGCTGAATCCTTTACATACACATTCTATGGACACCTAGTGGACTGCATGGATTGTGCTATCCCAAATAACAACAGGACTCACTCCTCCAATGGCAGGGGACCTGTCTGGTAGACCCCAGCCATTAATAAGCTGTACAACATCAGGAGGAAGCTACTACATGATAGAACACAATCCCAGATGGGGAAGGCATCTGTGATCTGTACTAGCAGACAACTACGATCACTCATGAACTTTTCTAAGGGTCGCTTCTACCGGACAATTGCACCAGACACGTAGGACTATCACACAGCCTTCTTCAGTTATGTCAGGAACCTGGGTGGACACTCACTGATATGCTGTGAGTTACTGCATACTGACTAAACTTACCCTGAACCTACTGGCATTGCCAACATCCTGGCAAACAGGTTCAGTGCAGATGTCTCCCCCCCATCCCCCCTAAGGAGCAACTATCCATCCCAACAGAGTGTAACCTCCCTGACATCACACAGTAACAGGTGAGTGCTGCCCTCCCCAAAGCGTACATCACAGCATCAATGGGACCAGACGGTGTCCCGGCCTGCATCTTACACGAGCTTCATGACAGACGTAACCCTCACATTACATCACTGTTCAATATCGGAGTTACTACAAGATATGTACCCAAGGAATGGTGTACAGCAACAGTTGTCCCACTCCACAGAGACCACAGACAATATTGCCCTATAAGCCTAATTAGCCTGTTCTGCAAAGCTATGGAGCGTATTGTCATGGGACTCATACACATAGACATCAGGAACCTACAGACACTGTGTCCTACACATTTCAGCATTGTTGTGGGCAGATCTTGCCTCTTGAACCTGTTTGTATTCTTTAAACAGTTAACAGGTCCATCGACATAGAGACAGTTGTCCACACAGCCTACCTGAACCTTGCAAAACCCTTCAACACAATAACCCACTGGACCATTATGTATAGGCTCACCAGTGTCGATATGGACACATATCTCACACGATGGATTGCTATCTGGATCAGGGATAGCACCCACATGGTCAGAATTGCAGGTGCCATGTCTGACTATACACCACTTACACATGGCATTCCACATGGCTCGGTCCTGGGACCTCTCTTGTTCAGTATATATTTGTCTGATGTACAGGCTACCACAGGGGGAATATGGCTGACCATATTTGCACTTGACTGCAAACTGGGTGCCTTAATCAACTCTCCAGCTGCCACATGCATACTCAAACAGGGTCTCACAGAGACAGATGACTGGTACCTGAGCCATGACCTACAGCTAAATGCCATTAGTTGCATAGTCATCCCCTTTGGGAATAACAACATGCCCACACATTACCACATAGGTAGTACTCCATTACATACGGTAGGAGTTGTTAGGGGTTTGGGGACATGACTTGTTCGTACTGTCACCTTTGACAATCACGTTGCCAAAGTGGTTGGACAGACCTTCTATATAGGCCACCTTATCCCATATGGTTTCACATCTAGATCGAGTGAGGTAATTGTGCCCCTATACTCATCACAACCATGCTTGGTTACAATGCCACATTTGGGGTGTACCTTACCTGACACCTGCAGCAACTGTACTGGCCACAGAAGTTCCTCACTAAGCAGATCTAGGGACTCACACGGATGCCCTGCACAGTTCAGATTTAGTAACTCCAGCTCTACTCAGTCGCTTACCACCTACTCGGATATGATGTGTGCCTGTTGTTTACAGATATACCCAACACAGAATTACTGGACATGCTCCACCTCAGGATATCTGAATCCCTTGGAGCTACACACTCCAGGGACATATACCACAGCACAGATGTTAATAGGACATGCTGGAGGGACAAATTCTTATCCCAGAAGCTCCACTCACTCCAGATTGTAATCCCAGTTTCACATAGGCAGAGCCACCCACTGACCACCTACAGGAGACATCTTGACGACTGTATGGGTGATCGTATGTTTACCCCTGGGATATCTTCTGTGTCCCTGCTAGACAGAGGCACACTAGCCTAAACATACATGGGCTATCTTGTGTGATCTACTATTCACACGCACAGTGTAGTAATCTGACAGGATTGCGAATGCCAAACACACTCTGGCTAGGCTTGTACATACCCTAGGGCAGATAGCCTAGTATCGACCTCTGAACCTATGCTAATATTCAGGATGCACAATGGTTATTGCTGATACTGTTTGCAGGTCTTTATTGTCTTTGCTTTGCCAGTTTCTATGAACAACTTAGGTATCTGCAGAACATATTTGATTATGACAGGGTTCCACTATATTATATATGTGTCTGTTGTCATATAACTGTGTGCACAGAGCAGATTTCTGGATAGTGAGAGGTTCCTGGGTTAACACATGTAACTGCCAGATATGTGTGGCCCACTGCTGTACTCAGACATGGCCTAAGTATGTGAGCCTGCCCAGTTCAGGCTTTCCGTGTTTTGTTGCCTGACATTTGTCTCATTTATTCAAGTGTGTGAGCATGCCCAGTGTGACCTTTCAGTATGTTGCTATCTGAGGTCCACTACATTTGGTTAGTGTGTTCATTTGTTTATTCTGAGGAAGGAAGGGTATTGACCCTTCCGAAAGCGCTTAATTAAACCAGTGTTTTCCACTATTTATTCATTTATTTATTCGTTCAGCTTTTGGCTCAGTTCTTCGCTTTCTGTGTATTCACACATTTGTTGATGTGTGTGAATATGACCAATATTAACATTTATACTGTGTGTGTTGGAAGTCAGGTTCTGTTCTTACTGCAGGACGCACCTTTGTGTCATAACTCGACAGGGATTATGCTGTGCCTGCAGGGTTTCCATGAGATACTTTGCATAGACTTATCAACATTCCTTCATACAGACTGACCACTGTAATACTGTCATGGTTTAGTGGTTCAGTACTTTAACTATAGTGCACAGTATCCTGGGTTCGAGACCCATCACTGCTTTATATTTTCATACTGAGCAGACCAGACTGCTTAAGGGCCAGTTAAGCAAATATGAGCATGTTGGCTTTTGTTCCGCTATGCCCTACTTAGACCAGGCTTGTCCGACATTGCTCAATATTCACCAACATTGCTGGATGTTGCCCAATATTACTCAACATTGACCACAGTTGTGCTAGTTTGTGTGTGCAATTTCGTTTGCATATACTACATGGTGGTAAATGCTGTTTAGCACTGCTTTATATTGCTTAACACATGGCAATCATGCCTCAGGTGGTGCTGCAGGGCTTCCTATGTCGGATGCACATACTACACTCCCTGTGCATGTTTGAAAGCAGGTAGTGTCAACTTAGGCATCCTTTTTACTATATGTGCAAGTCAGAGAGAGGTATCATTTCCAGAGTTCCTACTGAGCCAGTGTATGTGCTATGCGTTGCCTCTTTACCAAGGCCAAAGCATACTGGGCACGCCTCCTTCTGCCTACTGGAGCAGGTTCAGGTTGTTCCTCCTCCGAGTCACGCTCTGCCTGTGATGGCCTTGGCAATGGTGGAGGGCTGTTTGGCCCAGGCCTATGCTGGGCCTGCTGCAGCTGCTTTCGCAGGATCATATTATGTAGCATAGCACATACCATGATAATTTGGGTACATGTAGTTGGTGAGTACTGTAAGGCTCCACCAGATGTGTCCCGGCACCAGACTGTGAATTGAGCAGCCCAAACACATGCTCGATTACATTATGTGTTTGTGCGTGTGCCTCATTATGGCATTCCTGTTCAGGTGTGTGTGCATTTATGATGGGTGTCATCAGCCACAGCTCCAGTGCATAGCCAGCATCCCCCACTAGGTGACCATGTGGGATGTCCCCATTGGCAAATGTCTGGTACAGCTGCATCAGATGCCAGATATGGGAATCATGGTAGCTTCCAGGTCAGCCAGCACACACATTCAGTATTATGCCCTGGGCATCACACATGACCTGGCAGTTGATGGAGGGGAAGCCCTTGTGATTGAAGTAGATCCTACCCCGCTCGCCGGATGGTGCTTTGATGCATATGTCCATGCAGTCTGTTGCACCCACTACCTCAGGGTATTCCATTATTTGCTGGAAGAGAAGCATATTGCTGGCCAATACCTCACGGGAATTGGGGAAATATACATGATCACCGATATGTGCTGACATGGCATCCAGGAACTTGTGCAGTACCCTGGATGCTGATGCCTGTGATATCCCCATCATATCACCAGTTGGTCTCTGGAAGGTACCTGTTGCTAATATTCTTAGGCCAACACATACCTTGGTTTCCACTGGGATGGGTTCTCCTCTGCTGGTTCTGTGTGTGAGGCATGGCCTGCACAGCTCAACAATTTGCTGCAGGAGGTCTCTGTCCACTCTATAGCACTCCACTATCTCCAGCTCATGTAGCCCGTGGTAGGTTACCCTGGGCCTGTACACTCTTCTCCGTCTCCTAACTGTGGGTTGTCCAGCAGCATTTCCATTGTCACCACCCTCAGCATGTTGCATATGTCGCCTAATAACAGCAATGGCATCCCCTAACATTTCTTTATCTCAGTAAAGCTTTTTCAGTTTTCACTTCTATTAGCTTACTGCAGTGTCTGTTGTGAGAAACATAATGGACTGTTGTTTGCAGAGTTTTAAGTGCTAGGCTGGGCTGGGCTAGTGTACTGCCTGTGTAATTGCCTGATTCTGATTGTTTTCACCTGCTAGCTCTGCTAGTTCTCCCTGGTAGCTTCCTACTATTTTTTGTGCTTCCTTTTTCCTTTCTGTTTCCTCGGGGGGGGGGGGGGACAGCACTGCGCACACAAGCGCAAACACGCTCACAGCAGCTCACACGCATGCACACATGCTTACACGGACTAAAACTTGCTTATTCGGGTTAAAACGCATGCACACCAGCGCAAACATGCTTATAACTCTTTAAACAGCCTTATACATGCTTACTCCGGCTTAAACGCGTGCACTCACACTTACACACATGCACTCTGTCTTACTTGGGTTTACAGGCACGCACACACATGCATACCCACTCAGCAAGAAACTTTGGTGTTATCCACGGCATACACCTTCCATTTCTTGCCTTTACCCAGCCTACCTGTTGACACACCTCTTTCCATGATGTGTAAATGACAGCTGACACATGCCACTCTGCTCCAATGAGCTTCACTTCTTTCATACATACCCCACTAATGTCACCTATCTTCTACTCTGTTACTCCCCTTATCCTACTCCTACACTCCACTGGCTGTGCTCATTTGCTATGTAAACTTGCGATTCACTATCCTAACCCTCCTTTGCATAGGATTGCCTACTAATGCTTGGCTACATCTCTTAGACTGAGCTTCCCCCCTTAGCAACCTCTACTCGGTGGCCATGTTGTCTTCAGCTTGCCATTCCCTTGCATTGTACATTAACAATTTAAATAAGATCCACATTTGTGGGTTTTAATTTTTAGTTTTCTGTTTTTTAGAGCGCAGCTACGCTTAAACATCGGAAATCGGAGAAAAAAAATATATATTTTTTTCATATTGCATTGGGAAACATTGCCAATGGCTGTATATTTGGCCATTGGCATGCTTCCTGCACTGGATGCAACCTTTATTTGGAGCTGTCATGGTTCCGTTTTGCTATTTGCAGAACAGTACTCACTTGTCAACTGAGTATATTTCTGCAAATAACACTGCTCTTACTCGGAAAGGTTTGGGTTTCCTGAATCGCAAATCTACCTCATTTGCATGCCTTTCACCTGCAATTGAGGTAATTTGCATATCCCAGCCCTGTCCGTGTAAGAGCCATTTTAGGAGCTCTCTTGCACGCCCCTGCAGGCTGTTCCTGGATCACTCGTCAGACATGATGGCTACATGGAGTCTTACTCTACTCTTAGACTCCGTGCAAGCCATCGTAAATCCGTCCCATTATATTTTATGTCTGTGACCTATGATAGCATGTTTTAATTGGGGAAGGTCTGAGCCTGTAGGACTGGGGATATGTTAGTGCTTGCTGTTCTGCAGTGCAGGACCACTTTTTCATGTTGGTGGTCTTTGCCCTTTTTGTGCAAATGTGAAACTGTGAAGAAATTATATTCTTTCGGCGGCCACTCGATCATGGGGAAGACATGCAGACTCCACACAGAAAGCACTCCACTCGTGAATCGAACAGGAGAACCTCTTGCTCTGAGGCAACAATGCTACCGCTGTACCACCGCAGCTTGGGAGTATTTTGTGAAAGAGTACTTGCCCTTTTCTCTACAACACAAATGTTTCTTTGTACTTTTTTCTTCATTTTTTTAATGATGATAATGAAATTTTGAATTTTGCATGATTCTGTGAATGCACTGCTTCATTGCTAACAGTTTTGATGGTTACAGTATGATGGTGGCAAACACTTGACTAAGCAAGAGTGACAGTCACAACACTATATACTAGAGTGGTCAACGTGCAGCTCAGGTAGACTTCCTCCTAGAGGAAATTGTAAAGTCATCCCTAGTGAAGCAGTCAGGTAACAGCATAAACAACTTGTTGTCACAATCATCTGCAAGAAATGACCAGAGAAGGGTCTATGGTAAACAGAGACAAGAATGAAGATGTAGAAGTTGACAGCACAAGAGTGATGAGAAATACATGTGGAAAAAGAGAAAATAGGTGTAGTTGTAGAATGGCAGTGCCTCAAGACAGCATGTGTGTAGACTACAGAACAGATATGTAAAGAAGACAGGTGTGGAATAAGGTACATAAGGAAAGTGGAATGGAGATTCCAGGAAATCATCAAAAGAAAGAAAGGACATTATCAAAAGAAAGGAAAAAAAGCAGTGGAGGAAAAAGTGGGAGACAGAAAACATGGACCAGACTAAGAAAGGCCTATGTCACACGCGATAATCCAATAAAGGTGTTTAAAAAAATTAAAACCTGTTTGCTAACAAAGACATGCATGCATCTGGAGCATTTCTCCCCAGGCCTCCGCTGAAAATTGGTTTCACTCCAAGTCAAAATTTCCTGGTAAACAAATGTTAAATAAATAAATAAAATAAACAAACTTGTAAGAGAGCACTTGAAATAGAATGAGGCATCAGAGAGCTTCTACCAGCTTTTGGAATGTGACTCAGCAGATGGCACAAAGAAAGCCTGTCAGGTTGCAAGGCAGAGACAGAAAGATGAAAAAGATTTACCAGACATCCTTCATAACTGACACAAGCAACTACCTGCTCAGTGGTCCCCATTATCAAAGATAGATGGACGAACTACTTCCAGCAGTCTGTGAATGAAGGAAACCCCATAGATGTTGTTCTGCCCTAGACACAGCCTATGATGGATGAAAAAGACCTGCCCTTTAAGAAGTAAAAACAGCACTAAGGGAAATAAAGTCAAGCATGCTCAGATGATATCATGGCAGATATGATCAAGATGTTAGGTGGGTTAGGGGAAAAATGACTCTAGAGGGCACTCATAGGGGTATGAAGAGAAAGGTGTATCCCAGATGACAGGAGAATAAGCATTTGAGTTAAAATGTACAAGAACAAAGAGGTATTAAACTGCTGTCAGACTGTGAGAAAGTGCTTGAGAGAGTAATTAATAAATGAATATGCAGAGTAGTAGAAAGTAAGATGGGAGATCAGCAATTCAGATTCAGATCAGGATGCAACACCACCAACATAATGTTTGCAGTGAGACAGATAATTGAGACGAAGCCAGAGATGAGGAAATAATGCATTCCTAGACCTGAAGAATACATATAACAAGGTTCCTGGAAATCAGATTTGGGCAGTCGTACAATAATTCAAAGTCCCTAAAACATTGGTAGAATTAGTGCAGACTATGTGCAATGACTAAATGACACAAGTACAAATAGAGTTGAGGTTCACAGAGTTTACCCGGTTGGGAGTGGGTGTGTATCAGGGTTCAGATCTGAGCCCACTGCTGCTCATACTGATGATGGACTACATTAGCTAACAGCTCAAAGGGTCAGCTCAGCAAAGTTACTGTGTGAAGATGATGTGGCATTACAAACTCTGAGCAAGAACTTCAACAAAGGATTGGAGAATGGAATGCAAAACTGAAAGCACATGGGATGAAACTGACTATGGATAAGACAGTTGTAATGACAGCAAATGGAGGAAATATGAAGAATCTATAAATTAAGTTAGAAAATGAAATAGTGAACAGGTTAACAACTTCCAAGTTTCAGGGAGGGGTGATTGGGGAGAAGTGAGGTCTGCATGAGGAGGTCAATGCTATAATTAGAGGGGCTGCAGCCAACTGGCACAGAATGTCACTTGTAGTATGTGACAGAAGAATGCCAAAGAAGCTGAAAACTAAAGTGTACAAAACATTGGTGTGACCAGTGCTACTGTATGGTATAGAAACCTGGGCAATACAGACAGAGCAGTTGGGGAAGCTAAAGGTGATGGAGATGCAGTGCCTGAGACTGCTGGTAGGAAGCACATTATAGGACAGAAAAAGAAATGAGGACAGAAGAGGAGAAGCCGAAGTAGCTCCAATTCCACAGAAGGTCAAAGAGAATAGATTACAGTTGTTCAGATGCATGTGCAGGAAAGCAGGAAACAATCTAGTGAAGAAGATCTGGGACAGACAGGAAGAAGGCCAGAAGAAATGAGGGCATACAGCAAAGAGTTGGATGGATTGTGTGACAGAAGACCTGCAACAGTCTGTCATGACTGTGGAAGATAGCAGAGGAATGGAATTAAATTGAGCAAGATGACGACAACTGATGCAACTCCTTGACGCCATGTAGAAAAAAATGGGAAAAGGGGGGTTGTTGTTACTGATGATGATGGTTATGACTTTGTTGCTACTTTGTACTCAGTTATGTCATCCATATTGCATTCAATCAATGTATCTGATTATAGAGAACACATTTTTCACTTTGTTATATCAAGAAAATATACTCCAAAATAAGTAGTCCTGGTACAGAGCCTTGTGGAATACCACTGGGAACTCCCCTGTGGCAGCCAGGAAACTCCGCATCATACATTTTTTCTGTTGCTCGACCAATGCTTCTATAGAGAGTTTTCCATAGCTTGACATTTAACTCATTTGCTTTGACAACTATTCCCTTATAAAGAATAGTTTCAACTGCCTTAGCAAGCTCAAAGTAAATGTCCTATATTGTCATTACCTCATGAAGTGCTGCTATTACATCGTCAAAGAATGTCACGGGATTCACAAGGCAAGATCAACCCAGCCAAATAAATACTTTTTCAGATCTAAGAGAAGTTGGTCCAATATGTTATATCATTTTTACAAGCTAAATTCTTGATTTCTACAGAACTGGATATGCCTATGGGTTTGAAGATGGCTTAGGGTTGATGTGATTCCCCACTCCTGGCCCTTATTAGATAGTATCACTACAACCTATGTGCCAACATACCAGCATTTTGTCAAATTTTCAAAAATAATATAGCACTCAGTAAGAAGTAATTGTGAAACCAGCACAAGAAATGAGGAAAGAAAATGCAAAATGTGCTCAGTTTGTATAAAGCTCCAGCACTTTGATATAAAATAATAGTGGTAACTTTTCTTATTGCATACTTCAGCAAATTGCCTTCATAAATATTATATCTGAAAGAGTTTATTTATTTTATTTATGTCTGAATTTGTTATCCTTGCCTGGTCAAAAGATCCTTTTCAGCCACAACTGAGCCAGTAAAACAAGTACAAAGCATAAATACAAAACCTGAAATCATTACGCAAGTACACGTTACAAATGAACACGTCAAAAAGAAATACATAAATAGCCCAAATGTGTATGTAGAACACATAGGACAGCATTTGGCTGTGCACAAGATAGTACATGCAGTTAGTAAATAGAGAGAATTCTCCATTACTGAATACAGAAAATGTAAGACCTTAGTTTGTCGGGAGAAATATACACATATGTAGAAATATAAATAAATATATATATGTGTGTGTGTGTGTGTGTGTGTGTGTGTGTGTGTGTGTGTGTGTGTGTGTGTGTGTGTGTGTGTGTGTGTGTGTGTATACATACCTGTACATAGATACACTCAACATACAAACACTCTGCTACTCATAGTCGATCCTCGGCAATGTCAATATGCTTTATGTCAACACACTTACATTGACAAAAATTCTTCAGCATGCTACAATGCATGCTCTAAGCCTAATCCTTACAAGATTGAAAAAGATGTACTTTTTGCGGGGCGGGGGGCAAGCCCCCTGCACACCCATTATGGGGGAGCTGCATCTCCAACCCCCCTGCTAATTATATATACCAACCCTGAGATCACACAGTACTCAGTGAAAGGGCATATCCCCTTATCCTGGGAACTGTTGATCTGGCACAGCTGTTGACCATTTGCATATGTCAACCAATGTGGATTGACATTACACAGGCAGACCATTCAAATTTTGATTTTTGACGGGACTCCCATTTTTATATGTGTGTGTGTGTGTATATATATTTATATATATATATATATATATATATATATATATATATATATATATATACACACACATATATGTGTGTGTGTGTGTGTGTGTGTGTGTGTGTGTGTGTGTGTGTGTGTGTGTGTGTGCGTGCGTGTGTGTGTGTGTGTGTAAACCTAAGTTTGATCTTAGGGTAAAATGAAGGTAGTATAGAAATCACAGACATTCTAACCATTTTATGGAGACTAGAGATTCCAGGTTATATACTACAATTCTACCACTTCTAGCCAAATTTCATACTTCTTGTTACAAAAGTTTTTGTCAATTAATCTTTGGTTGTATTTATTTGATGCTGAACAGCTTACTTCGTTAAAGTTTGGGTACTTAACAAACCCCCAAAATTACTGTTTTTTCATCAACTTTTACATCATGGAGTTTATTTAGAAATTCCTTATTCTTTGTAGAGGAATTTACAGGGAAATAAGAGATGTATATATATTTACACACACACACACACACACACACACACACACACACACACACACACACACACACACACATTCATATCTGCAAACTGTCAAAATACTCAGAAAATACTCAGTTTACATAACAACATATGATCAGTATATTCTCATTTTGACAGAAATGGATCCATGTTGTTTGCTGATTTAACCACACAACAATTTGCAGAGTCATAATGAATTCACCATAAATATGATATTGTGTGTGTGTGTGTGTGTGTGTGTGTGTGTGTGTGTGTGTGTGTGTGTGTGTGTGTGTGTGTGTGCGTGTCTGTCTATGTGTATGAGAGAGAAAGTATGGGACTATTTGTGTACACAGCCATTTTTCACATAGAGACAGCCCTATCACAGTGCTTTTGCACAACAATGTACAGCACCATGGTGGGCTGTCTTCGCAGCTCTGATGCATGCTAATGAAGCAGTCCAGGGGAAGGGCAGATGTGAACTAGCTGTGTTCTCTTCCAGTGGAACTACCTGCAGCAAAATATTTATGCAGAGACGCAGTCAGAGAATTGCTCGTCTGTGTAAACTAGCATGGCTGCTCTTGGGTGTGCAAGGTAATGTACATAATCAAAAGGCTGTGTACACCCATCTTGGTAGAGGTAAGTTGTGGGAAATTTAGTGGTCAGATAATGTTAGGGATGTGTGGGGGGCATATGTGATGGACTGCATGTGTTACAGCCTGCAACATTAGGTAATGGAGAAAAATTGCCACTAGGGAATATTTAAACAACATGGGTTGGGGTAATCACTAGCCACCAAGGGATACTTAAACTACATGGGTTGGGGGGAACACGAGCCACTTGGGATGACTTCTCTTGCCATAACAGCATGTATACGTAACAGGGATGGGCATGATAGACATCAGGGGTACTGTATATAATGTGCCTTAAAGGCTCAAAATTAAAAAAAAGTAAATAAAATGTGCTTCAGGGAACAACTGGACACCATAAATAAGGTAGTGTGGCTTAAAGGCACTAAAGGAGAGTTCAGCCCTGCACCTTTACCAAAGTAAATCTCAGCATCAACCTGTTGCACTGAGAAGTTTGTAGACTAAGGCATTTTTATGTAATTTATTGAGGATCTCAGGGATTATAACATGACTGCAACACTCTGTAATGTTTGATGGGGAGAAACATGGAACAGCAGGTATACCTCTTAACTCGATAGTGCAAGACATGACAAGATCACAGAAGGATATAATTTATGTTTACTACAAAACTTGGGAAGTTGTTAGTCTAACAGTTTTTGCACTACCTACCTTGGATTTATTGAAGTACTTTGAAGGATGAAACTTCATCTACCATTAATGACTGAAATCATCAGTGATTTACAAGTGCAGAAAAAAGGAAACATCAGGGACATTCCTGCAATACAGGGATGAGTATGGGTTATGTGCTGTGAGTGTGAGAAAGAGAGAGTGTGTCTGTGTGTGTGTGTGTGTGTGTGTGTGTGTGTGTGTGTGTGTGTGTGTGTGTGTGTGTGTGTGTGTGTGTGTGTGTGTGTGTGTGTGTGTGTGTGTGTGTGTGTGTGTGTGTGTGTGTGTGTGTGTGTGCGTGTGTGCATGTGTGTGTATATGCACGTGCACGTGTGTGTGTCTGTGTGTGTCTGTGTGTGTGTGCCTGTGTATTTGAATGTTTGTTTGCGTGTACTGAGTATGGGAAAGTGCAGGAAAAAAGAAACACTGAGGGCATTCTAACAACAGAGGAATGAGTATGGGTTATGTGATGTGAGTGTGTGTGCCTGTCTGTGTGTCTGCGTGTTTGTATGTACACGTATTTTGTTTAGGACAGTGAATGGGGAATGGCTGTGCTAACAAAATGTAGCCACCTCAACTATTAACTACTGCAGGAACTGCTAATCTGCAGTTGAGGTACCTAACAAAGATTCAGAGACACGCAAATTATCTGATAACAAGGTCCCTCCTCATTTAGGCTAATGTGTCTCTGAATGCACTTGTAGTGCATCTCAGAAACATGGCCTTTTTACAGTGGCCTTTAATGTGAACACTAGGGATCTTAATGATCCCAAAGTGTATGTGTACATACATAGATATATGCATACATATATAGAGAAAGGGAGAGAGAGAGAGAAGGAAAGACAGAGGGGGGGGATTAGTCTTAAACACACAAAATGGATGCTATTAATATAGCTTAGATATACTACTTGACATCCAGAGTGTTTTTTTAGTTTTAGATGTGCAACAACCTGATTATTTTCATTAGACTTTAAGGGTGCAAGAAGGTCAAATGGATACAGGCTGTTAGGATTATGCTCGTTTTCACCCATTTAGTATGTACCCCTCAAGTACAAATTTGAATTTACCTACAATATTTGTCAGGAATGGATATTAATTTATTTGTTTGTTTGCATCAGTTTATATTTTATTTATTTATTTATTTTATTTTTTTTACATTTGTTGACCGAGAGTGTCCAACTGAGTAAAATCCTTTTTTCAGCGGAGGGAAGCCCAGGGAGAAAAGCTCCATAAACATACAACAAAGCAAATGCTGCATACAGTTTATAACAATTTAAAAATATGTAATAATTTCAATGATACCTTGAGACAAAAAGATCATAACAATAAAAGTATAGTAATTAATGTATTACAGTTAAATAAATTTGTTGATATAAGGTTTAGAAAACAGAGTACAGGAAAAAGATGGGAAGACAGTTAACTAGTTGTGGTTCTGCATTTGGTGGTTACAAAAGCTTAGGATGTATGTTATTCAAGCTAAGACAGTACTATGGAGGTAGGTAGTGTTCAGGGAATGTGTGTACATTGGCAGGTCCAGTGATTTTTAAAATAGACTTTGGTGGCTAGCTTAAATTGTTTAGGATGTGTCGGCTTCCTAATTTCTAGTGGGAGTTTGTTCCATGCAATAGAGGGGTTATAGCTATATATGATGGACCCCATCTTGGGCTTAGGTTTGTAGATATTTAATAGGTCTTGTGTTGCACTTCAAAGAAGTCTTGTGGGGGAATAGTGGGAGATGAAAGGGGATAAACTAGGACAGAAGCCAGGCTGATATAGAATGGAGTGTATCATTTGAAGTTGTGATTGTAGGAGCAAGTAAGGTAGTTCAAGCCAGTTGAGATATTTTAGGGAGACACAGTGGTGAGATTTATATGTTTGTTGGGCTGCAAACCTAGCTATCTTGTGATAGGTTGATTCTAATTTGGTAAGTAGGAGGAGTTGAGATTTGTGAATATTTGGGAGCAGTAAGTTAAGCAGGGTAGGAGATAAGCATTGGTAAGACAGATCCTAGCTTTGGTGGTGAGGAACTTTTTTATTCCTATACAGGAGTCCTAGCTTTTGATGTTTTTTTTGATACAGTTGTTAATGTGACTATCAAATTTTAGTTGGTCATCAATGGTAATACCAAGCAGTTTTGTGCTAGTTTCAACTTCTATAGGAGTATTGTTGAGGGACCTAATGGAGAAAGATAGTTTAATCTGGTTTGTAGATTCAGGAAGAAAGAGTAGCAATTTTGCTTTCTTAGGGTTAAGGATAAGCTAATTATTAGTGAGCCATGTCTCTACTGAGCTGAAAGATATCTGGGTATTTATTAGAAGTTCGGGGGGAATTAGAGATAGTGATGACTGTAGAGACATCTGAATATTGGACAATGCTAGAATGGGGGCAGGAGGAGTTAAGTGAGTTGGGAAAGATGTTAAAAAGTAAAGGTCGAAGAATGGATCCTTGGGGGACACCTGTTCTTTCTGAAAGGGGGGTAGAAACTGTAGAGTCCCATCTAACTGACTGCTGCCTATCAGAGAGATAACTAGAGAACCAAGTAACTGTATCATGGGAGAAGTGTAGGTCAGCAAGTTTGTTAAGTAGTAGAGAGTGTGAGACAGTGTCATAGCCTTTGACAGATCCAGGAATAGGCAAGATATGAGTTTCTGGTTGTCTTTCACAAGGGTTATGGTGTTAAGAAAAGATAATAGAGCTGTGGTCATACTATGTTTGGGAAGGAAGCCATGCTGTGTTGGAGTGAGCAGATTTTCCTTTGTGAGATAATGCATAACTTGTTTATGTATTAATTTCTCAGGGACTTTAGAGAGAGAGAGGAGAGGATAGCGATAGGTCTGAAATTAGAGATTTCCGTGGCGTTGCCTCTTTTGTGAATAGGGAAGAGTGTAGAACTGTTTCCAGATAGATGGTACTTTGGACTCGGAGATGGAGCGATTTATTAGTATTGATACTGGTATAGCAAGGGAGTGTGCAGCAAATTGGAGAAAATAGGAAGGTATGTTATCTGCAGAAACAGACAAGGTTTGAGCTTTGAGAGTAGATTTTGGATATAGTTAGTGGAAACAGGTCTGAGAGAGAAGGAGTTGACTGGGCTAGTGGTTGAGAGGGATAAAGGGTGGTTAGAGCTATTATTGTTTGAAGGATTGGGGTTAAATAGTTTGGAAATTGATTCTATGAAGTAGAAGTTGAAAGTATTGGCAGTTTCATCAGGTGACTTGTTGGGACATGGATTAGGTGAAGTTGGGTTGCCTGGATGTTGTATATGGTTTATGGCATTCCAGAACTTTTTGGGGTCAGATTTTAGTGTTTTTAGGGGATTATGTCTGATTTCTATGTTCTTTATACTTTATACTTTATTGTCCTACCAGGCTTTTATACATATTCTCCTACCAGCCACAGTGTCAGCTATCCGGTATACTATACAACGTATGTTCTACAAAGGATTCAATTGTTGAGAGTTAATAAAAAAATGGTTATTTCCATTACAATTTCCTAACAAGATTTATATTAATATATTAAGTGCAATTGATATGTTTTTACTGTTAATTGACCATATTCTTGTTTTACGACAGTTAAGTTTTAATCCACTTTTTGATTGCTGAGTCTTAAACATTTTGTAGATAATATTTCAAAACAGTTGCTGAGTCTTAAACATTTTGTAGATAATATTTCAAAGCAGTATGGACTTTAGTAGACCTGATGTTTAGTTTTATGATAATTGTTTATATATACTGTATATTATACAAAGTATTTTCATTTGGTGGGAAAATGCAACACAAGCCTCACTTAATGTGCATCATTCAGATTTTGTTCAGAACTATTGGAATAGGGACCTCTGAGGTTAGGATTTTGCTGAACTCTTACTTCAGTGTACTATAAGAGGGTACATGTGTCTTAAATGTTGAAAGATGGTTTTGTCCTTGAATGTGTCACACCATCCAAGACATCTGATTTTGTGATAGTAAATTTTTAATGAAAAACAGTGCCAGTTTCTTCTTTTCAAAACAGGTTTATTGTTTTAACATACAAGAGAAATATCATAACAATTTTATACAAGTAATTAAAAATAGATATGATTATAACATTCAACAAAACAACTAAAGTATTTACAAAGACATCCACTACAATCAGATCAATTAATTAAACTAAAATACCATGCTATTGAAATTAGGATTTTTTTAACAAATTTTGTAAATTATCCCATACAATATAATAAGATGTTTTTCTAGCTGTTCTTGACCTAATTGTGTTTATTTCCATATGGCACACTATATTCATAACATTTTTAAATTCATTGAACGAAGGAGGTGTATCTGAAATCCAATTTCTGGTTATTATTTTCCTAGCCACTGCTAGAATAGACCATAACAAGGGAAGCTTAACCTTTTTAAAACAGTGCCAGTTTCTGATGTTTCTTATGTTCTGGAAGATAAAATGTCATGGGGAATTCAACTCTTATGTCATGAAAACACCAGCCTTCCAAAAATAAGCTTAGGCTTTCTTATGATAAATCAATAATGGGAGTCTTACAATGAGACACTGGCTTAGTTATTGTAGATCAGAGTGCAACGTTTGTGTGCTATATCTTTAAGAAGCATGCAAGGCTATATGTACATGTATAAATTCCAGACACATGCAATCCTTAGTCCTATTTTGAAGAAGCAGCCAGAGAGTGAGCATGCATGATCACAGTTGTTAGTTTATATGTAAGTTACTTAAGTTAAAGTCAGTAAGCCTCTACAACGATGTGTTTGTATAAAATAAAGCTGATTAAACATTGTCTATCAAGCCTGATACAGAATGAACATATTTATAAACTGTACTTTATGCTGCAACCTACTTACTTTCGTAACCTTACTGTTTGTTATATGGAGCTTTTCTCCCCGGGCCTCCACTGAAAATGGGCAAACTTGGCCCAGTGGACTTCCCCGATCACCAAACTGAAATAAATATAAATAAAGTCACAAAGTTCATTGGGCATGAAAAGGGCTTAAACAAGCAAAATGAATATAATAAGAAAAGAAAAGGGCACATTAAGCAAAATAAAGCAAGGCTACTGTATGTGTTTTGGCAAAGTGTTGTGTTTGGGCATAACCACGGCTTCGTATTGTATCAAGGGTGCAACTGAAGTTATTCAAAGTATCTCAGAGTGTGTAAAAGTGCTTTCAGTGTGTGCTTATTACTGTGCATATATTTTGAAGAGTTTATTGTGTGCAAAGTGCAACCATTTCATGTAATACAGTCAAAGTATAGCCATTTTGAAAAGTTTCTTGTGCTGGATGTGTCTAGTTGCAAAGTGACGCCATTACAGAGTGCTTCTCGTACTGTAGATAGTTGCCTAGCAAGGTACCGCCATTTTGGGGACATTTTAGTGTGCTGTTTTCAGTTATTTGCAAAGCACAATTACTTCAAGAAGTTATTATGTAAAGCAACAGATCTTCGACTTATTCACATTGTGCAATTACTTGACATTTTTCTTACACTGATAAGAGGTGTTTTCTTGCAAAAAATAACATTACAAGAGTATTACAATGCTTGTGAGTTATTCAGTTCATAAAGTTCTTGAATGTTCCTTAAATGATGGCAGATGACTTTACCAGATGATGCTAAATGACTTTAGCATTTTTGCCTTTACCACGATATTACAAAAGTACCAATATGCCCGAAAAGTTTATTTCACAAAGTCCAGTTATTCGAAAGTACTATGAGTTTGTTCATTCGCATAATTCTGAAAAGCCCAACAAATGTATAAGTTCAGTGCACAAAGACATTGGATAATTCCTGGCATTAGTTTCTGGCATATGTGCATGTGTGTGTGTGTTTATGCTTATTTGCAAAACCCTTAGCTGGAATGTGTTAATATGGCAGATGGATTTCGAAAACCCCTACCACTTGTATTTGATCAGAATATTGCAGAGAACTGGAGAATATTTGAGCAAGACTATGATATTTTTATACAAGCAGCTTATGCATATAGAGCTGCATGCACCAGGACATTCATTTTGCTAAACTTATCAGAAAGAGAGCGTTCATTTGTGTATGCACCAGCAGTATATGAAGGAGAAGGTGCGGACCGCCATATTGTTGAACAAGGTGAATCAAGGGAAGACGCTGAGTGTTTGAAGCACAAGTTCAGAGAAATGTGAAACCCCCAGACAAATATTACATTAGAGAGGCATTTGTTTTTCACAAGAGATCAGAAACCAGGGGAGACATTTGCAGCTTATATAACTGACTTGAGAAACAGAGCTAAAATGTGTCGGCTTGGTGATTTAAAAAATGAGCTGATAAAGGACAGGCTTGTATGTGGTATTAACAGTGCTGCTTTCAGAAAGATTTTACTTCATAACAGTGATTTAACATTGAGTAAACCCATGGAGATTTGTCAGATCCATGAGGTGACAGAAAAACACACAAGTATGCTTGCAAGAACATGGTTTCAGCTGGCTCCAGAGCACATGTAGATAGCATGCAAGATGTGGCAAACAAGAGCAGGCCTAAGTGCGTGGCAGCTACAGAGTTCTAAAGAAAGCAGCAGCTTTCCAGAAAGTTCTAAGAAAGAAGCTTACATCAGCTCAGTTCAACACAAACATGAATCAGCAAAACCCAAATCTAGCTTTATTGTTAACTGTCACAACTGTGGTGTGAATCATGAGTCTAAAAGAGAGAAGTGCTTAGCATTTGGTCATCAATGTCACAAGTGTAAAAAATGGAACCATTTCCAAAAGTTTTGCAAATCAAGTAAGCTTCACACAGTTGTAAAGAAAGGTTGCACAAAAAAGCAAGTTGATCAAGTAGAGCCAAAGCAGTCAGTTTCTATGTAGATGGTGTATCAGTGCTTGGTGAAAGAGTGGATGCAGTGAGCTTATTAACAAGAAGTGAAGTGTTTTGTACAGTCCAGATTAATGGAAGAGCCACAGAGCTCAAAGCAGACACTCGTTCAAAGTGCAATGTTATATCAGCAGACACATTCGCTAAAGTGAGAACTAACGAACAACTCAATGTAGCCAGTAGTGCGAGACTTGTTGCTTATGAAGGTTCAGTGATGCTTTCGTGTTATTTAGCCGATAGCTGTTACAACTTGTTATTTTATCTAGTCCGAAGACCAGTGCAATCTTTATTGGGTCGCAAAGATAGTTTAAGAATGAGCCAGCTTTCTTTTGCTAAAGAAATCCACTATGTAAGTGCATTTCCAAGTTGTAATTTCTCCGAAGCCATTTTTCTCAGAGTATGCTGATGTTTTCGATGATAAGTTAGGCAAACTTCCAATTGTGTATTCCATGAAGTTAGATCCAGAGGTCACTCCAGTAATTAGACCAGCAAGAAGAGTTCCAATAACTATGCAAGATAAAGTTAAGGCTCAGTTTGGATAAAATGGTGCAGCAAGGTGTTATTTGTCCAGTCACAGAATCAACTGAATGGGTGTCATCCATGGTAGCAGCTCAAAAAAAGGCTCAGATGAAATTGAAATATGCATTAACCCAAGAGATTTGAAAAAAGCTTTAAAGAGACCATATCATCCAATGTGCATATTCAAAGAAGTTGCAGCACTAATACCGAATGCCACTGTATTTTCTGTTTTGGATGCAAAGAGTTCATTTTGGCAAGTGATGCTGGATCGCAAATCCTCATTTCTAACTACTTTTTGTACTCTGTTTGACAGATACAGATTCCTAAGGATGCCATTTGGAATAAATTCTGGAAGTGAAGTTTTTCAGCTTGCCATGGAACAAATTGTTTTGGTTTATCCTTATGCAATAATAGTAGATAATCTACTGGTTGGAGGCAATGGTGAAGCAGAGCATGACAGAAACCTCAAGAAAGTTCTAGAGAGAGCACATAAAGTAAACTTGAAGCTCAATCCTCTAAAGTACAAATTCACACGTCCAGAAGTAGGACATAAGACATTTGTTTACAAGTTCAGGCTTGAAACCAGACCCGACCAAACAAGCAGCTATTCTTGAAATGTCAGTGGCAGATAATGTACAAGCTTTACACCATTTCCTGGGCATGGTCAACTATTTAGGCAAATTTATGCCAGACTTCAGTGTGTTGACAGCACCTTTAAGAGAGCTAACGCACAAAAATTTTGCATGGTCATGGTTGGAACAGTACCAGAAGGCATTTGAAGACCTCAACCAGAAAATTGCCACTCCACTTACGTTAAGATACTATGATGTGAATAAACCAGTTACTCTTTCCTGTGATGTTTCAAAATCTGGTCTAGGTGCAGTTATACTTCAAGTGGGCCAACCAATAGCCTATGTATCTAGAACACTAACCCAAAATGGGATGCAGTATGCTCAAATTGAGAAGGAGCTTTTGGCAATAGTATTTGCATGTTCCAAGTTTCATGATTATATTTATGGTTGAGCTATTCAGATTGAAACTGACCACCGACCTCTAGTTACTATTCCAAAGAAGCATATGCATTCTGCTCCAGCAAGATTATAAAGAATGATGCTCAAATTGCAAAAGTACAATTTCAAGATGGTCTACACGAAAGGCAAATTGCTCTATCTGGCTGATACCTTATTCAGATCACCCAGAAATATAACAAAACACTTTGCCACAGATAATATTGAGTTTGATGTGATGTCAGTGCGTAAGTGGTGCAGTGGTAGCATTGTCACCTCACAGCAAGAGGTTCTCTGTTGGGGTGCCTTCTGTGCAGCGTCTGCATGTCACCCCTGCATTTGTTTGGGTTTCCTCCGGGTGCTCCAATTTCCTCCCACGTTACAAAGACATGTATCTGGAGCATTTCTTCCCGGCCCTCTGCTGAAAATTGGCGTTGTTCCAAGTCGGACTTTCCCAGTTAACAAATGTTAAATAAATAAAATTTTTCCACCACTAGACTTGATGAGTTAAAACGTCACACTCAGACTAATCCAATTTTACAGAAGCTTAATCACTATATTAATGTCGGATGGCCGTCAAAGCAATCTAGTGTATCACCTGAAGTACAGACATAGTTTCCTTACAGAGGTGAATTGTTGAAGAAAGATAGCATTATTTTCAAAGGTCCTAAAATTGTTGTTCCTGCTTCCTTACAACAAGAATATATTCAGATTTTGCATCGTGGTCACCCCAGGTCCACATCCACTAAGAGAAGAGCAAGACTATCAGTATTTTGGCCTTCATTACCAAGAGACATTGATAATGTTCTTTCTTCCTGTTCAGTATGCAATAATACCAGATCACATTTGCAAAGAGAACCACTTCAGCTAAGTCCAGTTCCTGAACTACCCTTGTCTACTGTAGCAACTGATGTCTTTGAATGGAACAATCAACACTACTTAGTTCTAGTAGACTCTGATTCGAATTGGTTTGAGATTGATCTACTACCTGACCTAACATCAGCTGCTGTCATTACTAAGTTGAAACATCATTTCTCAGTTCATGGTAGTCCACACAAACTTTTTTCTGACAATGATACTCAATTCACTAGCCAGTTGTTTCAGAAATTTGCAAAAGACTGGCACTTTGTACATGTGTCTAGTAGTCCTGAATAGCCTCAGTCTAATAGTCTAGCTGAACATGCAGTACAGACTGGAAAGCAATTACTTAAATTCAAAGCGTGACAATACTGATGTATTCTTGAATTTGCTTAATCTCAGAAACATACCCCATGATGATATTCTTGGCTCACCTGCTCAAAGACTACTTTTCAGGCAAACTAGAACTACACTACCTATTTCTTCAAGTTTGTTGCAGTCTAAATCTAAAAACAGTAAAACCATCAAGGCTCAATTGTTTAAGAAGTGTAATATTCAGAAACCTAGTTACGATAGATCAAGCAGATTACTTCATCCGTTGAGGGAAGATGAGATGGTACGAATTCAGACAACAAAAGGTTTTGATCGAATAGAACAGATTACAGGCATCTGTGCCAAGCCAAGATTCTATTTGGTAAATTCTGAGGGTGTGGAGTATAGGAGGAATTGCAGACATCTTCTTCCTGTACCAGAATCATCATCGTCATTGCAATCACAACACTGTTTCTGTGATGCGGGCTCTAAATCAAAGAGTGAATCAGACACTATTACCAGACCAGAATGTGTTCAAAATTCTGATTCCATTCCAGAAAGTGAGTCAAACATTCCACAGGTCAACCATTTTGCAGAAACTGTTCCAGTTGCTAAATCTAATTCCCAGTTTTATGTCACACTATATGGAAGAGTATCTCAGCCTAGTGTGAAATACGCAGCAACGTGGACTTAATTGTACATACATGTGTATTTAGTATTGTATAGTGCATGACTAAAGATTTCCTGTGATTTCTGCATGCCAAATAGTCTCATAACAATTGCATGATCTATTTCTCAAAGAGGGAGGATGTAGACCAGAGTGTAAAGTGTGTGCTACATCCTTAAGAAGCATGCGAGGCTGTACGTGCAAACATAAATTCCAGACACATGCAATCCCTAGTGCCATTTTGAAGGAGCAGCCAGAGAGTGAGCATGCATTATCACAGTTGTTAGTTTGTATATATTACTTAAGTTAGAGTCAGTAAGCCTTTATAGTAATGTGTTTGTATAAAATAAAGCTGCTTAAACAGAACCCACAAAGACTCTTTTATCGTGTCCTAGACATGAAAGCGACAGTTATTTTATAAGAATCACACAAATAGAATCTTATTAAGCTAACAACTATCACCAACTGTGATATCATAATATCCTACCTAATCAATACAAGCACAAATCAATAGTTTTACTTTCAAAGTTTATTCTTTCTTCTGCTGGGCTGCAGTATCATAACAACAGAGATTATGGTATGTTTAGATCATCATAAATAAGAAAGATGTGTTAGTGGTATGCAAGTGCAACTATCTGTGTGTGTGTGTGTGTGTGTGTGTGTGTGTGTGTGTGTGTGTGTGTGTGTGTGTGTGTGTGTGTGTGTGTGTGTGTGTGTGTGTGTGTGTGTGTGTGTGTGTGTGTGTGTGCGTGTGTGTGTATTTGTGTGTGTGTGTGTGTGTGTGTGTGTGTGTGTGTGTGTGTGTGTGTGTGTGTGTGTGTGTGTGTGTGTGTGTGTGTGTAAAAAAGTGAGAATGAAAGAGAGATACAGAGAGACAGATGCCTACACAAAGTCTAAGAACTGTAAATAAACATGTGAGTAGGAAGACTGTCTACAGTAACTCTAAGACTTGCACATCTTGTAGTACCCCCACCCCCACCCCCATTTGAATTACTGCATTCACACAGTTATTAAGTGAAAACATCTGGGTATAGGGAGGCATGCATCCCATTTTGAGAGATGCAGAGGGACAGAGTCATCTTGAAATAACAGTTTGAAAGTAATAAAACTGAACTTCAGCATTCACTGATTTTTTTTGTTATAAATCCCATTTTCTTTCTTTCTTTCTTTCTTTCTTTCTTTCTTTCTTTCTTTCTTTCTTTCTTTCTTTCTTTCTTTCTCGGGCTAAAGCTCTGATCACCACTAACCAATTTCAAGCTAAGTCTGGGACAGTACAGGAAGAACACTTTAATATAATATCAATTAATGACAATAGAATCTCAAAAAGGCTATACACAATATTCGCAATGCAGAAGTCCATAAAAGGATATGTATAGTTTGCAGTATGGGAGACCAAGACCATAAAAAGATGAGAAAAAAAGGGTGAGAAAGAATATTTAAAAAAAAGCTGGGAATAATACTGAAAAATAATTAGAAATCAGTCTAAAGAATGGAGTGGTAAATAAAGTGAGTAGTTAGATGGAAGGTCTGGGGAGAGTTAGTTGATGTGACTGAGGGGAAGTATTTGTGCTGAATTTCTTTGAGAAGGTATGCTTTGCATTGGATTTGGTTAAATCTTGGAAGATTGTTTGTGTGTGTGTGTGTGTGTGTGTGTGTGTGTGTGTGTGTGTGTGTGTGTGTGTGTGTGTGTGTGTGTGCGTACAATCACACACATAAACACACACCCATACACAAAGACAGACATGCATACATACACACGCATGCATGTATACAAACACATTCACACTCATGCACACACAGCTATACACACATACATATACACACACACCCAAAC
Source organism: Protopterus annectens (assembly GCF_019279795.1). Taxonomy (NCBI): domain Eukaryota; kingdom Metazoa; phylum Chordata; order Ceratodontiformes; family Protopteridae; genus Protopterus; species Protopterus annectens. The sequence continues at coordinate 138,502,768 of NC_056729.1, forward strand.
ACAACACACTCAGAAAATATCTGCAGTGATTAGTTTAATATTATTTGGATATGTGACTGCATTTTCTAAGGATTATGAGAAATGCATCAGTAGTTCGTGAAATGGTAGAAGGCATTCACACATTTTTTTCTGCATGATAAACTAAAATATGTCCCTAGAAGTGAAAATGATGGGTGAGAAACATTCAAATGCAAAATATTTATCTCTCATAAGTTACAAATTATTTAAATATTTATGTCATAGTTTTTTGTATAGTGCTTTAAAAAGAAGTAAAGCAATAACATTTTAAAACAAATTAAATGAGCTAAAGGTAGGAAGATTGAGACATTTAAACTGAAATAATCAAGAAATGGGCATTTCAATATGACATTAAAATTTGCGCGCAGTAAATGTTTGATATAGGTGAAATGTAATCTCTATAGAAATAGGAAACAGCTTTAAATGAATGTTTCACAAGAAGCTTTAGAAGAGCAGATGAAATGCTACACAGCTGACAGGTCATTGCTGAGAGAAATGAAGATGTTTCTAATGACAGTTCAGAATCTGAGTCATATACTGAGGAACTTAGATTTTCTTCCAACTTATCTCAGAGCTATTGCTTCTAAAGAGAGGAAGATCGCTTAACATTGCAAAAGGCTAATTTCTAAATAATTGCATCATTTGTTAATCACAAGTCTGAATGCAACAGATTTTTCTTGTTAGCATTATGTTTTCCTGGCAAAATTGTCTGGATAACTGGAGTAAATCTATTTGGTCTAACTAAAACAAGAAATGAAACATCAAAACATAAGCATATCTACAATTATAAACGATTCACTACTGGAAATAATATTTTCTGTTCAGTGTCCAGATATTAATTTGATAAACATACTTAGCACAAAGTATAGCATTTTTGGACAAAATATGAGTACAAAAGAAATGTGGTGTCAGTAGAAACTTCATCTTCAATGACTCAGGCTCTAGAGTTCTCATCTCTAGACAAAGCTTCTGAGCTTAGTTTTGGGCTTAAAATCTATTTGTTACAGGAAAATTAACCAATGTTTCAACTGTGAATCTCAAGTTCTTACACATTAAGGTTTAAAAATTTCAAATGTGGTACTATATATATATATATATATATATATATATATATATATATATATATATATATATATATATGTATATTACCTAATACTGCAATGTAGTTAGTTCATGCCTGAATTAAAACCTTCTTGGTTTCATTTTTATCACAGACTTGTTTATACAGCTACATACATCACATATGTTTCAATGTATGCAGATTGTTTGTATGTGTTTGATTTATAAAGCAATTTTGTTGGAAAATACACAGATATACACACACACAAACACGGGTGCACTTTCAAATCTTGAAATACTGAAATATTGAATTTCAGTATTTTGAGATGAGAAATTCAAAAACCCAGTACAATGAAAAATTAAAAATAAGTCACAATACTGAAACTTCATAATACCAAATTTTCAGTATGTGACGCATTGTTTTTTAATACATCTTCTACCACACCACCATCAAAAACACAAACATGACCATCCACCATAGACCATACTAAACCAACACAACACACACACCAACAAAACCCAAGAAATCTACATATAAGCAAGGGGGCACCCCCTCTTATTAAATATACCAACTCCAAGGTCACACTACCACAAACAACACAACAAACCCACTGCTATGCACCCTACACTTCCACTGCACACTTTCACATGTACACCTGCGAACAGCACACACACACTACACATACAAAAATCAACACTTGCACACACACACACACACACACACACACACACACACACACACACACACACACACACACTTACTTACTTACCCGAACCTACCCCTAAAACTTCTACAAAAGAGTAAAAAATAAAACATTTCTACCTAAAACCCATAAAAAACACAAACCTACCTATTTCTGGACATAACCACACATTGGACACCAATTCTAAACCCCAGAATACAATTCACCTTAAAGAGATAGCACACTATGGACTACACACCACACCACAACTACCGTGAATTCGGAAAGCTAACATTAGATAAAATGCAGTTTTGAATAACTACACTTCCATTATTTTCATCTTGAAATACTGAAATTCGATATTTTAGTATTTTGAGATTTGAAAGTGGACCCATACATGCATACATAGAGACAGAAAGATGCAGGACATGTAAGGCCCCTTATGGCGAGTGCTGTGTGCACTAAGGCGTGACTCACATTCCAAATAATAAATGCTGGCACTTGTTGTAATATTATGCATATACATTTTGCAAAAAGGCTTCACTCTTATCCATACTCCAAAATGGGGAGGCAGTGTAGGCATTATCCTCCAACCCTGCTACTTATAGATAACTCTGAGATTGCTGTGTCTCAGACCTAGGGGTAAAGGAAGCACTCTAAATTGCCATAACATCAAACTGTATATATAAATATATGCTTTCAGTACAAAACAGATAGATCGGTAGATAGATAAACAGAGAGATAGATAGATAGATAGATAGATAGATAGATAGATAGATAGATAGATAGATAGATAGATAGATAGATAGATAGATAGATGTACAGATAGAGTCTCACATTCACATATCTGGCACTCTGTTAGCTGCATGTTTTGTTGTCTACACTCTATGCTTCATCAACAGTTTATCAGCACATCAGCACTCTTGCACAGTATCACAGTACTAACACTAATGCCATAACTTTTCACCACAATGTAAAACAAAATTAAATGTATACCCAGTAGGTAGAAAATCTATGCACACAATTTCCCAGAAGCAACACTGTCCACCTAACTCTATCATCTAAAAATTAAGTTCATTTTTAGAAGAACAAAAAATGTAAAACAAATAATAAAAAAATAAATAAAACAGAACATTAATTTTAACTGTTCAAAGGAAAAACATCACTATCAGCAAACCAGGCTAGATTCCAATTATATGAACTAATTAACAATAAACTAATTAAAGCATAAGTAGACTACAGGGTTAGTCATAGCATATCCCTATACTGCTAAACTGCATCAGACACATAGGACTAGTAAATCTGAACATAATCTTCTCCATTGTATGAGCTACTTCAAATATGATTTGAAAGTGCAAAAAAAATAAACCTGCCTTCATAACAAGAGTACAATGCCACATATGACTCACTCCTGTCATAAACATTTATATAGACTATCTAAAACTCTAAATAGTAGAAGCTACATCAATCAGTGAGTTTGCAAAGGTCAGTGGCAAACACTAAACTAAACAAACCCCAGTGATGTATAAATGTAATATGTGCAGTTCTTATTTGTGTGAAACACAAAATGTCTCTTCTGCAGAACTACAGAACCAAGTTAATGACCAATGGCTTCATCATTCATCATTCATCATTTGCTAAGTTAGTCTGCAATGTACAATTTCATGTATCACCCACCAGATCTTAGTATATTTCATAGAAAGACAGACAGATAGATAGATAGATAGATAGATAGATAGATAGATAGATAGATAGATAGATAGATAGACAGATAAAACGATAAAAAGAGACAGACAGGGAGATGGACAGATAGAATTACATCCATCTGTTTTCTAAGACACTTGCTATAGGGACAATTACAGTATACAATCTAAGTGGGCAGACCAAAGTTCCCCATCCTCAGCAACAACCCCAGGTCATTGTGTAAGATCTACTGGCATTTTTAGAAAACTGAGAATTATAATATTTCCTGCATGTACTGTGTCAGCCCTAGGTTGTCCTTAGGAGGCTGTGCTAGGCACATCTAACATAGTAAAGGCACATGGGGCATCCTCACAGTTGTTTGCTGCAGATCATAGTCACTTGAGTCCAAGAAGACAATACCATTTTCAGAAAACAAAGATGCAATCCTTATCCTCAGACTCTAGAGAATGTTTAAACCTGCATCTTAATATTTTATCCATATAAAATATAAACCAGGTGGAGGTAGAACATACCCTTCAAACAGTTATGCATCACCCTTGAATGAATATGAATATATATATATATATATATATATATATATATATATATATATATATATATACATATATATACATACACACACACACACACACACACACACACACACACACACACACACACACACACACACATGCACACACACACTATGTATTACATATATGTGTATATTACTTGATTGCAGTAATTTTAACACTGTGCTCAATCTGGACATAAAGGGACTAAATGACACATAGAAGTGCTACCCCATACTGTTGTTACATATTCCATAAGATGTTATAGATTATTCAGTTTTATGCCATCTCTAAGTCCATACAGTACATATAAAGAATATCAGTGAACTCCCATCACGCCACCAATATCTGGGCTAGGACAAAAGTTGATCCTCTGTTTAATGCACAGATGAAATTCACATTGCTTATCCAAAGCTGGAGCTTAAACATCTTGGCCAAGTCTCCTCTCTGGCACAATGGTACAGACCTTTCCAGTGAGACCATTACCCTGTTTCAACAGGAACACACCCTTCTCTTATATATAATTATTTGATAGCTGTGCTTTTGATTGCATTGTTTCTTGATTTCTTAATTGTTTAAGAACTTTTCTGAGTGGATGGAGTTTGTTATTTAAACTGTTGCACTGGTAAATGAACTCATGCTTTGATGAAGTCCTTTGGAAAGGACAAAAATGCTTAGTACGAGTTCTTTAGATATTTTTACAACCAAATTATTAAATTTGGTTGGTTAATCCTTCCTTTGAAGTTTATGAGTGTTCTTTTCTGCATAACATGGCATCTCATGGTTTTGTGGTTATTTGTTTTGTGCTTCAGAGGTTCTGCCTTATTTTTGGCTATAAATGGGGATCAACTAACTGGCTGAAGCCATAAAGACATTGGCCACTCCTGCAACCATGACCTTGTCATACTGGAAGAGCGCCTTTGTTGCTGTGGCAACAGCTGATGGGAAGTGGTCCATTTTCTGCAGATGAAGTCGCTGTCTCAGTATAACAAATGCAGCTGTTCCAGTGTGACAAAGCTATGGGAGTGGAACAACCTACCACTGGCGCTTCCAAATCTCAAACTGATCATGTACAAGACAATATACTTGTTTTATAATCCAGTAGGAACATCAGTGACCTGCAAAGTAACCTACAAGATGACTTCTCTCAGTTATGGAGCTCAGCCACACTGTGCTTTATGAATCACATTGTAGTGCCATTGCGTATGTCACCTATAGGTGCAAGTGAACTTTCCCCATCATATATACAGCTTCTTTGCATATGACTAAACTTTACTGAACACAATTAATGACTGGATTATATGCATCTGCTCTCTACCATAATCAAAGATGATCATTGGTGCATAGCTAATTAATATATAGCTGTAGAACCCTTCTTCACTGACTGCGCTTGCAGTTCTGTGAACTATGGGACTATGAGTATCACGATAAATTTTTGTACATGAGAGGACTATCTCATTTTAGGTATGAATAATATATTGTACTGTACTGGTAGAAAAAAACTTTCATGATGAACGGGGAATCCACAACTCAGAAATGTCATTCCTTATCCCTGTATTACAAGATTTTATACCTAAGCTATAGCAGCAGATCCCTCCACCCCACTGTTCCATTTATCCTTGCTTTGTCTTTTTACATACAGTTCACAGGGTTTCTACTGCCCTCCAGGGCATTAATTCTTCAATTTTCACTTGCCAACTGGTTGATTCTCAGCAAGTCACTTACCACGTAGTGCTCCTGGCTTATCCTCTGATAAATGACATGTGTCTAGTGAGCTGATCTGGTTAATAGATAAATAAATCAAAACAAATAAAACATTTTTATGTTGTATTATTCATTTTAATGAGATTCAAGCTCTAGACTTTATTTTTATTATAATAGTATACCATACCTTTTTTTTTAATGAATGGATAACATCATATCATTATAAAAGGTGAGTTCAAGAGTCCGAGCAATGGTTTACATGGCTGGGGTTATCCTTTGGGAGGAGTTAACAGGTAGTAGGAAGAGGTGAGGCTCAAAGATAACTATTATTTTTATTTATTTACTCATTCATTATTCATTTAATAATTCATTTATTCATTCATTTTTGAGGAATACTTGTATTCTTCTGTGTATTATTTGTGTTGGAATCTGGAGTGTTAAGAAACTTTTTGGATGATTAATTCATTAAGAGGGGAGTTTAGAAGTTAGATCATGGACAAGGTTATGTTAAGTATTCTGGTCATACAGTGCTGACCAGGGAATGATGTAGATGTCTGTAAAGAGGCTTGTTACATCACTGGAATCCTTCATGTAACAAGTAGAACATGGTTTATATGTGTCATCACCCATAAACCCATCGTTCGATCAATATAACCTATAACCCTGCTGACTATCAAATGCCTGACTAGTCTACACAATATTTTTATTACTGTGCCCAGTACGATTGCACCAGTGGCAGGCTGGATAGTTGAAGTGGAGTCGAGTAGCCTGAAATTAGATATACACTGGCCCTACATTCTAGGGAGTATTTTTTTTGTAAACCATAAATGGGAGCACTAGTGATTAGTTATGATGCAGGTAACTTCAGTGAAGTTCAATGAAGTTGTGAGGAAGGGGGAAAAGTTTGTTTGTGAAAGTGTAGGTACATATCGGTATAGAGATATGAATAAAACTTGGGTGAATGTGTCTATTTGTGAGTGTATATCTGCCTGCATGGTTACACTAAGAAGGTTAGGTAGGCAATCATGAGTGAGAATGTTTCCGTGTATCTATGCAGATAGATAAATAGACAGGTAGATAAATAGATAGACAGACACATACATAGAAAAAAATAGATAGATAGACAGATACAAAGATATTTAGATATCTGTGTGGAGTATATTATATTATGTGCATACAAGGTTGCAGTCTATAAGGGTGAATGTTCATAACAGTGAATGCTCCAGCAGGTTTTTTTTTTTTTTGGCCTTTTGGCTTCTTTGCATGTGAGATTGTGTTGCAGGGGGGTCTGGGAATTTACCTTTCCCTGCTGTTGAGCAATCTCAGAATTGTTATATATAATGTGTAGGAGGTGTGCAGGGTGAATGGAGGCTTGTCCCCTTACAAATTTTTTTTTTGTCTTTTTTGTTTTTTGATGTTTTTAGATTTGACCTAAAAAGATTGCTATCTTGTAGTCATTCATTTGAAAGTTCACTCAATTATGAGACAGTCACATCTGTATCTATATCTATCTATATATCTATCCATCTATCTATACACATATATATATATCTATATATATCTATATCTATATCTATATATCTATATATCTATATATATATATATATATATATATATATGTGTGTGTGTGTGTGTGTGTGTGTGTGTGTGTGTGTGTCTACATGGACACACATATACACACACACACACACACACACACACACACACACACACACACACACACACACACACACATATATGCTGCAAAAAAGGAAACTTGCAGATCGAATTTAATTTTTTTTTCTGTGGATAATTATTTATGTATCCCATTTCAACATACATGTTTGTGATAAATACCAAGCAGAAATCCTTACTTAATTAATTTTATCTATATTCTAAGAACACATTTCTAAGACAAGAGCTCCATGGAGGTTATGTGGTGTACTCTGTGTTTGTCTGCAAAACAGAATGGAACGTGTAGGAAGTTTTATTGGCCATGTGGTGTGCTACGTGTTTGTCCTTGAAATAGAATGAAACCTGAAGGAGGTTTTATTGATGTACCATATAAGTTCATGAACATAACATAGTAAAGCTTTTGATGGATAACAGTGGTCAGTTTTTATGGCAGTGTTTGTGATACAATGTAAAAACCATTGCAAATTAACTACCTGCCTAATACTCATCAGTGAAACCTCATCAGACAGAGAATACTGTCCAACTACATTCCCCTCATAAAATCATCCAAGGCTAGCTTTGAAAGAAAAATTGCCATGGACTCCAAAGATAACCACAAGGCATTCTTTAGCTATGTCAAGAATCTAAGTGGCAATTCTCAGATCTGCTCAGAGTTAGTGCAGAATGGCACAAAATACACTGAACCAACCGATATAGCCAACATCCTGGCAGACAGGTTCAGTGCAAACTTCACCCCTCTCTCACCCCCAAAAGGGCCCATAACCATACCAGAAGAATGTAGTGCCCCTGAAATCACAGACACTCAGGTTAAAACAGCCCTCTCCAAAGCCAAAAACACAGCATCAATGGGACCAGACGGTGTCCCAGGCTGCGTCCTACACGAGCTCAAGGATGAACTAACCCCTCACCTAAACACACTGTTTAAACTCAGCCTCTCCACAGGCTACGTACTCACAGAGTGGTGCACAGCAACAGTTATTCTGCTCCACAAAGGTGGAACCACAACGGACCCCAGGAACTATTGCCCTATAAGCCTGACTAGCTTGGTCTGCAAAGCTATGGAGCTCATCATCATGAATCTCATTAACAGAGACATTGGAAACCTCCAAACACTGGACCCTACCCAGTTCAGCTGTGTTAAGGGCAGATCATTCCTCCTAAACCTGGTGGATGTCTTTGAGACAGTTACCAAGGCTGTAGACGAGGGAAAGGTGGTTCACACAGCCCACCTAGACCTTGCAAAGGCCTTCGACACCATTCCCCACTCAGGTATTATAGACAAGCTCACCAGCCTAAACATAAACCCCTACGTCACAAGATGGGTTGCCAATTGGCTCACGGGCAGAACCCACATGATAAGGGTTGCGGGAGCTAGGTCTGACTCTAAACCGGTTACAAGTGGCATTCCCCAGGGCTCAGTCCTAGGACCCCTCCTGTTCAGCATATACTTTTCAGAGGTACAGGCAAGCACAGGAGGACTATGGCTGACCAAGTTCGCAGACAACTGCAAACTAGGGGCTATAATCAACTCTCTGGCTAACACAGACATCCTCCAAAAGGGTCTCACTGAGACACATACCTGGTGTCAAAACCATGGTCTCAAGCTAAATGCCAAAAAGTGCATAGTCATCCCCTTTGGAAAAAACAAAGTACCCACAAACTACCACATAGGTGGTAGCCCCCTAAATACGGAAGACGTAATAAGGGATCTGGGGACCCAAGTAGATAGTCACCTTACCTTTGATAATCACATTGCCAAAGTGGTTAGAAAATCCTTCTGTGTGGCCCACCTAATCACAAAAGGGTTTGCATCCAGATCGAAAGAGGTCATTGGGCCCCTCTACACATCACTCATCAGACCCATCATAGAGTACAATGCCCCATTTGGGATGTACCTTACAAGACACCTGCAACAACTGGAAAGACCACAGAAGTTCCTAACCAAGAGGATCACTGGCCTCAAGCAGATGTCCTATGCAGCTCGACTGAAGAAACTCCAGCTGTACTCAGTTGCATACCGCCTACTCAAAGGTGATCTCTGCCTGACATACAAGGCCAAGTCCAACCCAGAATTGATGGACATGCTCCACTTAAAGAAAACCATATCCCCTCGAGCCACACGCTCCAGGGATCTAAACCTCACCACAACAATAAATAGGACATGCTGGAGGGATAGATTCCTGTCTCAGAGACTTCCCGTGCTCTGGAACATGATTCCAATCTACATTAGGCAGAGGTCTTCGCCAACCCTCTTTAAGAGAAACCTTGACTAGTGGATGGGAAACAGAAAGTTTACCCCAAGGATCACTTCAATGGCTCTGCTGGACAGAGGCACAGGGAACTAATCTAAGGGGGCAGCGAAAGCCAACACATTCCAGCTAGGCTTATAAATGCCTTCGGGCAGATAGCCTAGTACCTACCTATGAACCTATGAACCTATGAACAAGCAGTACTGCTTATCTTTTGTTAAAATATAAGGCTCATACTACAAATAAATGGACATGTCTCAGTGCCTTCACTACAGCTCACACTATATAGCCCACAGAACAGCTTATGCTACATTGTGACAACCAGTCAGATGTAATATATGTATGTCACACAAGATGAGTACAATGTTGTTGAAACTCTGAATCAACTGTAATGTACTGTACATTGTCCACCTTTCTCTCTCTCTCTAGACATATCACTCCATGTTTCATGACATAATTCAGATACAATACCTCGATTGCATGTCTTATTCAGTATGTTGTTGGATAATACACATTTGCATATTAGTATCCCTCGAGATCTGCAGTACTGATATCATACTGGAGCTGTGACCATAAACACTGTTGTATGTCGATGACAACATTTAAAGCATATAAGATTCCAGCACAGTAAAAGAAGTAATAGCTGTATGCTTATATTGCAGGCCTCTTTCCCAAAGAAGCACATATTAGAGACATGCTGTCTGATCACTCCCAGGACATGAGCATCTTGCACTGGCTATACTGCTAAACAGAGATTTCGGTGTGCATGACTGAGGTCACCATGTTTTTGTTTATTTGCAACACCATTTAGAAAATACTAACTTACCAGGTCGTATGTAGAAATGCCATGCTACATTCACAGTGAGAAAGTCAGATACAGTCTTGCGTTACTTGCTTAGATAGATAGATAGATAGATAGATAGATAGATAGATAGATAGATAGATAGATAGACAGATAGATAGAGATATGTGAACAGAACCTGTTATTAAAAAACTCAACTCATTGACATGTGACAGATCCAGTACAGCTGATCAAATATCATGGTATGGTGAACATTGGGGAATATAGCTTTTTCCCCGCTTTAACATGATTTTGAAGTTTGTATATGTAATTAGCAGGGGGTGCAGGGGGAACACACATATTCTTTTTTTAATCCATTATGGATCAATATTTCTTGTATTGAATGTGTAGGTGTTGATCATTGGTGGAATGATGGGTTGTTTTTTTGATAGAAGGTTATGCTTCCATATGTGTGTGTGTGTGTGTGTGTGTGTGTGTGTGTGTGTGTGTGTGTGTGTGTGTGTGTGTGTGTGTGTGTGTGTTTGTATGCATGTACATATGCTCACTCACACAAACACATACACACAGAAACAAATGCATATAACTACAGGTGTACATATTAGCATACCTCCTACCACTTGAAGCTTAAATTGGATGAGGTGCTATAATGTCTAGTTCAGTTCAATAAAACTGAACTTCTTAATTGCTGATGTCCATAAGAAATCACTGATTGTACAGTTTCTAATTGTGTATCATCAGTAATTATTTTATTTTGTGAGATTTTTGATTTTTTTCATATTTGTCTTACAACTGAGTTGGTATATATCTATAACTATATCAATATCTATATATATGTAATAGTCCAGAGGTGTGGTCTTTATTTTTTGTTTCTTTGCTAAACATGGTTATGATGGATAGTTTCCATTGTTGTAGCCTCATCCAAATGTAGCTTGATGAATGATAGTAAAGCCTGTTATCATTACCTCAGATGTGATCTCAAAACTCATGGCCCACCTTTGGTTCATAGCTTCATAGATTCATAGTTTGGTACTAGGCTATTGGCCCTTGGGCCTATACAAGCCTAGCCATAACAATTCCCTGGCTATTTCTTCCCACAGTATTTACTTCCCTGGACCTCTGTCTAGCAGGGTGACTGACGTGATCCCGGGGTGAATTTCCTATCTCCCATCCAGTCATCAAGGTTCCTTTTGAAGAGGGCCAAACAGGCACTGTTCTTGACATGTATGGGCAGTCTATTCCAGAGTCTGAGGAGTCTCTGTGTCAGGAACCTATCCCTCCAGCATGTTTTGTTCATTATGATGACAAGGTTTAGATCCCTGGAGCGTGTGGCTCTGAGGGATTGGGATTTCTTTAAGTATAGCATGTCCAACAGCTCTAGGTTTGACATGGCCTTGTATGTTAAGCAGAGATCGCCTCTGAATAGACGATATGCGACAGAGTATAGGTGAAGTTTTTTTAGACTGTCAGCATAGGGCATCTGCTTTAGGCCTGTGATTCTTTTAGTGAGGTATTTCTGTGGCCTTTCCAGTTGTTGCAGATGTCTTGAGAGGTACATACCAAACGGGGCGTTGTATTCTATAATGGGTCTAATGAGGGATGAGTATAGTGGGACAATGACCTCCTTTTTTCTGGATGAAAAGCCCTTAGTGATGAGGTGTACCACATAGAAGGATTTCCTGACTGTTGTGGTGATGTGGTTATTGAAGGTGAGACCACTGTCCACCTGTATCCCTAAGTCTCTTATCACACTTTCGGTGTTTAGTGTACTGCCACCTATGTGGTAATTCACAGGTACATGGTTTTTCCCAAAGGGGATAACTATACATTTCTTGGCATTGAGCTTGAGCCCATGGCTCTGGCACCAAGCATCTGTTTCTGTAAGGCCATTTTGTAGAATATCCACATAAATTGGGGATTCAATAATGGCTCCCAGTTTGCAGTCATCTGTGAACTTTTTTAGCCAGAGTCCCTTAGTGTTGGCCTGTACTTCAGAGAAGTAGATGCCAAACAAGAACGGTCCCAGGACTGAACCCCGAGGTACTCCGCTTGTCACTTGTCTGGAGCTGCATTTGGAGTCGGCTACTTTTACAGTGTCGGTTCTGTCAGGAAGCCAGTTGGCAACCCATCGAGTGACATATGGATTAATGCCCAGCTTAGTAAGTTTATCTATGATTCCAGAATAGGGCATGGTGTCGAAGGCCTTGGCGAGGTCCAGATAGCCTGTGTGGACCACCTTAACCTTGTCCACGGCTCTGGAGACTGATTTGAAGAAGTCAATCAGGTTCGGGAGACAAGATCAGCCCTTCATGAACCCAAACTATGTGGGGTCCAGTGTTTGAAGGTTGTCAATGTCTTTGTTTATAAGTGCCATGATAATACTTTCCATGGCCTTGTAGATTGAGCTCATCAGACAGATGGGGTGGTAGTTCCCAGGATCCAAGGTGGATCCCCCCTTGTGGAGTGGGATAACTGTAGCTATGCGCCACTCAGTGGGCACAAAGCCTGAGGTGAGGCTATGATTAAACATGACACTTACGTGAGGTGCCAGTTCATTTTGCAGTTCATGTAATACACAGCCCGGGATGTCATCTGGTCCCATGGATGCTATATTCTTAGCTTTGGAGAGTGCATTTTTTACCTGTGTGGCCATTATTACCAGAATTTGGCAATCTTTAGGTGTTGAGATGGGCCCTTTAGGGGGTAAGAGGGGGTGAAGTTTGCACTGAATCGATCTGCCAGAATATTGACAATATCCTTGGGATCAGTATATTTAATGCCATTCTGTTATAGCTCAGTGCAGATCTGAGCATTGCCATTTAGATTCTTGACATAGCTATAGAATGCCTTGTGGTTGTCTTGGGAATCTTTGGCAGTTTTATTTTATTAACTATCTTTGGAGGATTTTATGATGGATCTCAGCTTCTTACTGAGGCTGGTAAGGGAGTTGTTTTGCATCCTGGGATTTTCCTCTTTTCTGCAACAGTTTCTTCCTTTTTGTTGTAAAGTTTGTTCATGGCAAGGGACCACCAGTTTGGCTTCCTTTTTTTGGAAGAGAGCGTCTTGGTTCTATTAGGGATGGCATGAATCATACACGAGTGGATATGCTCGTACAGTGCCTTAGTGTAGGATTCAGCAGTCAAACATTCAGTTCCCATCTGCGTGGGTGTCATGAAGTTTGTCACTTCTGACTTGAGTAGCATGAAGTTGGCTTTGGAGAAGTTTTTTACAGAGGTTTCCTTACTGGGGGGTGGGGGTGGGATGTGGATGTCAAGGGTGATTAGCTTATGGTCAGACCTGACCAACGAGGGAGTGACCATAGGTCTGGAGCATCGATTTTCCATGTTGATAATGACCAGGTCTAGGATAATGGACTAAGGATTAGTTGATCCAGGGCATTGGAATTTATGAATTCCAAGAACCGTTGGGCAAAGGTGTTGGTACATGAGTAGTTTTCCCAGTTAATGGCAGGGTAGTTGAAAACACCCAGTATTAAGGTGTTTGGTTGTATCTTAATATTTTCCAGTATATTTAGAAAGGTGTAGTGAGAATCTTGGGGCATGGTGGGGGATCTGTAGCAAGCTACAATTTGGATTGGAGTCTTACCTAGTGTTAGTTGCACCTGGAGAATTTCAGATGCATTGTCTTAGGCAACTAGCCTGGTGTTGTGAATATCCTTGGTGAATATGGGCACTCCTCCACCTTTAGTGTTTCGGTTCTGGTTTGGTGGCCAAAAAGTGTGGTATGAGTTGTAGCCTGGTATTGCAGGGGTGCTCTCTGGAGCCTTGAACCAGGTCTCAGTTACTGCACAGATATCGATGTTCTCCATTTTTATGAGTGCCTCGAGAGAGTGCATTTTGAGGTTTAGACTTCTAGCAGTGAGTAGCATTACCTTCAGATTTTGCATGCTTGTACCTGTTACAGTGGTGGTTTTGTCCTTTGAACTTTGCCTAAAAAAGGCACTATAGGGGTTGCAAGAGACTTAGCCAGTAACCTGAATCCCAGGGGCGACAGGTGCATACCATCTCTGGCAAAGCATTGTGGTCTGTCGATCATGTCATCCCAGGCAAACAGATACTGGATCCCCTTTGAATGACACCAGAAGATAAGCCAATTGTTGAAGTCAATCATTTTGTCCTTATACTGTGGTATAATTCTGGATCGAAAGCAGGATGCTACTCAGGGCTAGGGTCATACCTGCCTGGGCCACATGATCCGAGAGCTCTTCCATGTCTCTTTTCATGTAGTCCAGGGAGGTACACCTCAAGTCATTCACTCCAACATGGACAATGACAGAGTCATATTTTTACTTGTGAAGTGACTTAAGTGCATGCCTTATGTGGCAGATCCTGGCACCTGACAGGCAGCTGACTGTAATTTTGTTCAGTCTGCTGAGTGGGACATCAGTGTGCCTGACTATAGAGTCACCTATGACTAAAGTGTTGGGTATGCTGTCTTGTGTTATGGGCTGTTGTTGGGTGGCACACTGGTGTTGTGAGCTATGTGACACAATGGTTGCGATTGGTGTTTGTTTGCGTTTCAGCTTCGAAGGTCCTTGTTGCTTGGGCAGGTTGCTGATAAGGGCCTCCACATATGTGGGTTTAGTGTTGCTATGTGTGGGTGTTGGTGGTGTGAGTTTAGAAGGGCTATGTGTTGCTTGAGGTGTAGTGTGGGTGTTAACCTTCTCCTCTTGACTGTCTAGCACAATTTTGGGTGGAGAGAGCTTTGCTTCCAGTTTGGTTATGTAAGTGCTTTGTGGGCTTCATTATGGACTCTTCCTTACTATCCTGGGATACTTTTACTTTGAAAATGCTGCTTACAGTTTTTGTTATTTGAAGATCACAGCTGTAGCAACCAGTAGTTAACCTGGTAGTCAGGGACAGGGTAGTGCTATTATAAGTCAAAACTGCTGTGTTATGCAAAATTGTGATCTTTGAAACACTCACGTTCGGGGATGCAAGCTTAGATTGTGGTTTACAAACCTTCATCTCACTCAGTCAGGCATTGGTGTGCACATTCATATCAGATGTTCAACGTAGTCAGACATTCAGTTCAAAAGCACGCAGACCAGTGCAGGATTATAGTCCTTATGGGCCTGGAGTTGAAATTATAAGTGGTCTATTTAGTTGCCATGACAATAGCTCAAGATTTCAGATTAAACCAGTACCATAAGCAGCAAGACATATTTCTGACATATGAGCCTGACACTGCAGCTCAGTCATCCCATCTGTTAATATAGCCATGATTCAGACATGTATACAGACTATTCCAGCATGTTAGCAATATGCAGTGTGCAGTATGTCACTCATCCTTTACCAAAATACAAATAAACCCCATGTTTAGTAACTATTAGATAATACATATGGCCCATTACTATGCAAATTAACATTACTATCCCACTGCAGGATTCAATAAACTCCATTTAGGTTCAGTACAGAGTTTATATGGAGTGTAGCCATGTACACAGTCATGATGTGCTCTTGACAACGTGCAATGCATATTAATGATGTGCAGTGCACCTAAGTGAGATTTCATGGTGCGCTCCAGTGGTGTTGGCCATGTACAGTAGAGCACCGATGGTTCACCCTATCTCTCTCAACCTCTTAAAACAAGATATATGTACAAAGGCATGAGATGAATATTACAAAACCACAAATTTTATGAGGAACACCACAAAAATATAATCCAAAACCCTGGTAAAAATGCAAGAATTAGTTATATCTGTATAGCTTGGCTTTCCTCCTTTTTTTTTAATTTTGCCATGTTTACGCTATACACTGTGGCGTTTGCCTATACTTATCTTGTTTGCAGAACAACCACCCATGTATCAGACATGACCCAGACATCCAAAAATAGAAACTGGATGCTTTCAATTGCTATTGCTCAGCACTGCTAGGCATGGTGCAAACCCAGTAGATGGGGCTGTGCTACGCACATACCATCAACTTATTGAATACTAAGATATGTGATTACATGTAACAAATCCTGTGGCAACATATTTTGAGTGCTGGAATAGAGTACAGATGGTCCTGGGTTCTAGTCCAGGGTATGCAAACTTTATATATACTGTTTTGACATTGCAGCTTATACAAATAAATTGGTACTCTAATGAAATAACTGTGGAATTGCATTGGTTGAAAATTATTTTCTTATACATTCAAAAAAGCCGCGCAATTCAGAGTGCAGCTTTGGGGTGTCTAGGAGTCAAGGGTCTTTAATGTGCTTCTGTTTAAAGATTATGGGCTCTGCCTAATGCAGAAAAGCTATACCGGCTCACAATATAAATCTGAAGCCTGGGATAGTTTGGCAAGGGCTGTTACCAGTGTGACCAGTATCCTCCTGCGCACTGGGGAACAATGTTGTCACCATTATGATGACCTCTGCTGGAGGAAGAGGTATACCCTTGATCAGTGGATGAAAGAATTAAAATAAAAACGGTCAAAGAGCAAACAAAAGCTGTAAGTACAAACACACGATAAAATGAACCATAAAATCACAAAATGGCTCCCACGGTAGTAGGTATAAAACTGTAACAGAGCAATACAGCTATAAGTAGAACAGATGAGTGCTTTTGCTTTTTAACAAATGCTTCTTCAGATCTAAACCAAGTTAAACAATTTAATATTTAAACAAAAAAAACAATCAAAAGATATGAAGTGAAGCCATGGTAATTAAGACCTTAATTTCCTCCCTTTTAATACTGTTTTTAAAGGTAAACATCCATTCAAACCTGGATACTTAGCTTGCAGTCTAATTATCCATCACATTTCAGCAACTTCAACTTCTGTTAAATTAATCAAATCACCCCTCTACTATTCATTTTAATATTTGGTAATACTTTAAAAGAGAAAGTATGTCCCTTATTTTCCATAGCATGTCTAGCTAGAGCATTTCTAGGGTTAAGAGTTTTTATAAATGCTTCATAATTCTATTCTTTGACATTTTATTCATTTTACCTACATAAAAACATATGCAAGAATTACAGGAAGCCAAATACATTACATTCTCAGTTCTGCAATCAACATATTGCTTAGGTCTGAACATACAATTATATATATATATATATATATATATATATATATATATATATATATAGGATGCTGAAAGAACTGCTGCTTAGATATGGTATGACATGCTTTACAGGAACGGCATGCATAACTTCCCACTTTAATGTGATCCCTCAAATTCAGAAGTTTTCTATTCAGATCGCATAGTTGTCTCTTTAAATTTAAACTATTCTTAAAGAGAAAGGTACGCCATTTTGTGATTTTATGGTTCATTTCTTTGATCAGTGGATCAGGGAGTGTCAGGCAGAGAACACCCAAGAAATCTGTATGTGTTACGTGCCATCATGCAATGACTCTTTAAAGAAAAGAAATGGGAGAAATCGGAAAGTGGTGAAATGGGGATCAAGCAGGGGGAAAACAAAGTGAAAGGAAGGCGGAACGTGCAGGAAGAGTGTAGTTAAGAACCATAGCTATCCATTTCTTCAACAGTAACAAATGAGCACATGTGCAGGTTATTAACTGAATTTAGACTGTCATCTCCAGAGAGAGGGGTAATAACATAATTATGTTGTGATGCCAACTGGACCAAATTGTGTCAAGTGGACATTTATTTATTTTTTTTATTTTGTTGTGTGACATGTGTGCGAAATGGAGAGCTATGCATGGGATGATATTTTTTAGGACAGGTGCATTTTTATTTTTTTAAGTAGAGAGTGGAATGTTGGGGAAGGAACATAGGCAAGTCTGGGGCAGGCAAGTTGGGAAGGAGAGGAAGCATTTGCAGACAGACAAGACATAAAAGATGAGACAGGGCTGGTAAAGGACACAAGATGGGGGTAAACACCTTCCTTGGTTGGGGTAAGGACTGGGAATTGTGAACCTATGGACATCAAGTTTGGTGATAGTGAAAATTAATTCCTCACCCACTGGACTGTCATCACTGTCACCTCACTGAACAGATGCCTGCAGTGTCTGATGTCTGAGTGTCTTTGTGTTATTCAGGATGACAGTGGAGAGTACTGTCTCCATTTGGCATAGGGGTGCACCAGTTGTGTGACAAACTATCCTATGCACCAGACCTGACAGTTCAGCCCAGGTGACAAAAATCACCCCCTCTGCCTCTTCTCCCAGAAGGAACCACAGGCCTATCCTCTGGGGCAGAACTATCTGAGGGTCCAGATAGGGCAGGGGAAAAAAGGAGGGGTGTCACCAGGCTACAGCCCAGAAGTGCTGGGCCTTGGTACTGTAGCCAGTGGAGGGAGTGTAGGCAGAAACTGGGGAATGGGCCTACCATGCTGTGGTGTAGTAACAACATAAATACGATTAAAATTCCATAATGAAATAAAACATAACACAAAATAATGGAAAGAATAACATCAAATAAATTCTAAACATATAATAAATGAATATAAACATAAAAAATAATATAATTACAAACAGTGAAAAATAATATGAAATGAAAAGGATTTTAACAGAAAAACAATAGAAAATTATACATAAACGAAACACAGGTAATAAAAATAATTATGATAATGAGAAATATGATTATATACATAATATAATAATAATATAAATAATAATAAAAAATAAGAAATACATAAAAAACAAATGAAGAGAAGGGGCAGGTTGAGAGAAAAAAAGAAATAACATTATTAACCGCACAGATAATATACAAAACTTTCGACAAATTATTTACTATATTCTGTTACATTTTACTTTCAACAATACCATAGGCTAATAAACTGACAGCAGGACATAAAAGCAATAGCTATAGAGGTCTGCACTTCTACTGCTATCATTATGAATACGTAACACTACTGTACTTTTATCGATGACCTGAAACAGTATTCTAAAGAGCTGTAATATTGGACTGTTGTTTACCTAACATACTAATGCATGCATACATTGGCTTTACAATGGACAAATGCATACTCAGTGCAATACAAGTGTTTACCACAACAAGCTGTATTTAATCCTAATGCTAAAATAACAGTACAGTTTGAAAACATACATACCACTTGCATCTCACATCCTTCTCATTCTTTCCTCATAGGTTCGCACTTTCAGTGATTGTTCTGCATTAGCTGTGTGAAAAACAGAACACAACATACCATTAAGAACACCAATAATGAACATATGTAGCTGCTACCTCCTACAAGCAGTGCCTGTAAGTGATACTTACACATCTCTGGAGTGCCATCAGTCTTGTATTCCTCGATCCAATGGACAGGGTATCCCTCTTCCTCATCCTGAGATCTTGCTAGTGATTCCAACACTGTTCGCTAGTGGAGAGTATACCGGTAACACTGGACAGATCCCAGCCCAAACTATACCATGCATTCGATTTGTAATCTGATCCATGATAGCAGTCCTGCAACAGCCAGGGACCATAATCATTCACTAGGAGTCCAACTAACACTTTGGACTCCCGCACACCCCACCTTTGAGACCGAAATCTCAGAACCTCTGCCTGAACATCAGCCATGTCTAATGCAGGCAAAAAACAATGTGTAATGATTTTTCCTACCAATTCCTGTTATGACAAATATTGAGAATGCACACTATTGGACTTTGCAACATTTGAAAATGGCGCGCTCTGCTTAGCATCGTGCAAGCACGTTGCCTGTGTTTGTGTGATAGGAAACAATAAAGTGAACTTCATTAATCCAGATATTATCATAATATCATATCATTACATAACTGACAATATTACTGCATCATCCAGCAGGAAAATACTTAGGATATAAGAAATATTAGGTCAACTGCTATAACTCAGGGTGACTATAATGTGAAGTGGTACAACACTGAAAAAAGACATATGTCTGCTGTATTAGAACCCTGGGCTTATCCATGCTAGTCCTACACTCACAGTTGTTGCCAGTAGAAGAATTAAAGAATACATGTGTATGTTTAATTGCATTGTTATGTAATGCAAGGACACATTAGTAAAATACAAGTTGCAATCCCAAGACCATATGAACTTCAGCCCAACACTTAACATCTGCAGCCACAGGGGAGGTTACATAAAAATCTACTACATTAATATTGATCCTAAAGTTCTCATTGCTACATGCAGTGCAACGGCACTTAGTGGGTTTGTGCTATGCAGCCTGTCATTAGGATAATACATCCCAGGTCTATTTTTAGATGTCTGGGTCCCATCTGCTACCTGTGTGGTCCACTTCTACAGTTTGTGCACTGTTGCTTTGCATGCAAACCAGCTGCACATAGCTGATGCCTTTCATGTTATGTGCAGCGATGCGCAAAGAGTGGCTCCAAATATTGAGATAAAAACAAGTGATAATAGGCAGAATATAAAATCGATGTATCACACACACTACATTGTCTAGTAGTGTATCTCATATACTACTAGACAATGTAACTACACAGGAAATATCCCTACATAGCTTTACAATCCAATTCACCATCTGATGCACATGCCAAACACATGATGGGTGTCTTAACATGCACCTCTGTAGCAAGCAGCAACAGGCATCCAGCACCATATCTCTCAACCTCTTAGAGCAAGGAATCTGAACAAAGACACAAATAATGTGGGGACACTCTTTAAATATTGCTCTTACATACTTAGGAAGTGGATAGAATTACAGGTTATGCATTAACATGACTTTTTTTTTTTTTTTTTTTTTTTTTTTAATACAATTTTTATTGAAATCAAAACTGAAATAACATGACTTTTCTGAAGGATATGAAGTCTGAAATTAAAATGTGTGCCATTATTTCCTGACTTCAGTCCTCAATGATTTGCCAGAAAAATGCAATTGTATGAGAAACAGACTAATTATATGAGTCCAGCATCTGGACATTCTGTGAAAATCTGTACAGAGATGGTTAGCACACAATCAAATGAAAAATAATGTACAGTTGTAATAAAATATTACATATTACCTATACATTTAGTGAAATGTTTCACTTTTACAATACTACACTTACTGATAACACACCCCGTTATGATGTTTGCTTGCAAATATACAGCACTGTTTTACAGGTATGTGTTTCTTGGTCATTCATCAGTTATCCATCCAGTAATCTGGGATATACAGTGTGTATACCATTCGCGTCTATATTACATTATTATACGATTAAAATAGCGAAGGCTATTTCATCATACCGATAATGTCTAAACCACAAAATATCGAACACACGGAACAACAAATGTTTTCCCAGGAAAAAAATTCGCTGCTCTGCCAAAAAAAATAAAAATAAAAATAAATAAAAACACTTAAACACAAAGATAACACCTCTGATGTGGGGGGCTGTGCCCCCTACTTAAATATACCAACTCTGAGATATAGTGGAGGAAATGGCAAAGTCCCGAAGACAGCTCACCGAATTGTTTCCCTGGGAAAAAATTTGCTGTTCTATGTCTTCGCTATTTTGCCATTTTGACAGTATCAGATCGACTAAATAGCTTTTGCTATTTAGTCCATTCAGTACGCTAATATAGACCCCACCATTCAATATAATTGCATTTACAATGTCATACGTTCATAGGTTCATAGGTAGGTACTAGGCTATCGGCCCTAGGGCCTATACAAGCCTAGCCAAAAAGGTACCCTGGCTTTCGCCACCCAAGAAAATTATTTTCCTGTGCTCCTGTCGAGCAGAGCCACAGAGGTGATCCCCGGGGTGAATTTCCTATTTCCCATCCAGTCATCAAGGTTGTTTTCGAAGAGTGCTAATGAGGAACTTTGTTTGATATAGATAGATAGTTTGTTCCAGAGTATGGGAAGTCTCTGGGACAGGAATCTATCCCTCCAGCATGTTCGGTTTATTGTGGTGACAAGGTTTAGGACTCTAGAGCGTGTAGCTCAGAGGGACTGGGATTTCTTTAAGTGGAGCATGTCCAACAGCTCTGGGTTTGACATAGCTTTGTATGTTAGGCAGAGATCGCCTCTGAGCAGGTGATATAAGACAGAGTAAAGCTGTAGTTTTTTGAGATGGTCTGCGTAGGGCATCTGAGGCCAGTAATCCTCTTTGTGAGGTATTTCTTTGGCCTTTCCAGTTGTTGTAGATGTCTTGTGAGGTACATACCAAAAGGGGCGTTGTACTCTATAATGGATCTAATGAGTAACGAGTAGAGGGGAACAATGACCTCTTTTTTCCTGGATGAGAAACCTTTTATGATGAGGTGTGCCAAGGATTTCCTGACTACTGTGGCGATGTGATTATCAAAGGAGAGACTGCTGTCCACCTGTGTCCCAAGGTCTCTTATCACACTTTCAGTTTTAAGTAGACTACCACCTATGTGGTAGCTGATGGGTACAGAGTTTTTACCAAAGGGGATGACAATGCACTTTTTGGCAGTGAGCTTGAGGCCATGACTTCGACACCAGGCATCTGTCTCAGTGAGGCCCTATTGTAGGATGTCCACATCCTTAAGAGTTTCAATTATGGCTCCTAGTTTGCAGACATCTGCGAACTTCATTAGCCAAAGACCTTCTGTGTTAGCCTGTACTTCAGAAAAGTCGATACCAAATAGGAGAGGACCCAGGACTGAACCCTGTGGTACTCCACTTGTCATTGGTCTGAAGTCGGATTTAGAGTCTGCTACTTTCACACTGCGGGTTCTGTCAGTGAGCCAGTTGGCAACCCATCTTGTGACATAGGGATTTATACCTAGTTTAGTGAGTTTATCTATAATTCCAGAGTGGGGGATGGTGTCAAAAGCCTTGGTGAGATCTAGATAGGCTGTGTGAACCACCTTACCCTCATCTATGGCTTTGGTGACTGCTTCAAAGAAGTAAATCAGGAGACATGATCTGCCTTTTACAAACCCAAACTGGGTGGGGTCCAGAGTTTGGAGATTACCAATATCTTTGTTTATAAGTTCCATAATGATACTTTCCATGGCTTTGCAGACCAGGCTCATTAGGCTAATGGGGAGGTAGTTGCTGGGGTCCGTGGTGGCTCCCCCTTTGTGGAGTGGAAGAACTGTCACTGTCCGTCATTTAGTGGGCACAAAGCCTGAGGTGAGGCTATGATTGAACATGGTGCTTATGTGGGGTGCCAGTTCAGTCTGAAGTTCATGTAGAATGCAGCCTGGGATGTTGTCAGGTCTCATGGATGCTGCGTTCTTGGCTTTGGAGAGTGCGGTTTTTACCTGTGCAGCCGTGATTACAGGAACTTTGCATTCTTCTAGTATAGAGATGGGCCCTTTAGGGGGTGAGGGGGGGTAAAGTTAGCACTGAACCTATCTGCCAGGATGTTGACAATATCAGTTGGTTCTGTATATTTAGTGCCATTGTGCTGTAACTCATAGCAGATCTGAGTGTTGCCATTGAGATTCTTGACTTAGCTATAGAATGCTTTGTGGTTGTCTTCAGAATCAGTGGTGATTTTGTTTTCATAACTAGCTTTGGAGGATTTTATGAGGGATATCAGCTTCTTACTGAGGCTGACCAGGGTGTTCTTCCAGTCATGGGATTTTACTCTTTTTTGCAACAGTTTCTTTCTTCTGTTGTAGAGTTTGTTTATGGCAGGGGACCACCAGATTGGCTTCCTTCTTTTGGAGGATGGCATCTTGGTTCTGTTAGGGATAGCTTGATCTATGCACTTGTGTAAGTGCTTATAAAGTGCATTTGTGTAGGATTCAGCAGTCATACCTTTATTGTCCATCTGCATGGGTGTTGTGAAGTTTGCCACTTCTGTCTTAAGAAGCGTGAAGTTGGCTTTGGAGAATTTTTTTATGGTGGTTTCCCTAATGGGAGGTGGGGGAGGGATTGGATGTCTAGGTTGATTTGCTCGTGGTCAGATCTGACCATAGAGGAATTTACCTCTGGTGTAGAACACTGGTTGCCCATGTTGGTAATGACCAGGTCTAGGATATTGCTGCCCCTGGTCGGGGTGTGGATAAGTTGATCCAAGGCATTGGAATTTATGAATTCCAGAAAACATTGAGGAAAAGAGTTGGTACATGAGTAGTTTTCCCAGTTAATGATGGGGTAGTTGAAATCACCCATTATTAGGGTGTTGGGTTGTACCATAATATTTGCCAGTGTATCAAGAAATGAGGAGTGGGAATCCTGGGGCATGGCGGGGCATCTGTAGCAAGTTATAATTTGGATTGCGGTCTTGCCCAGAGTTAGTTGCACTTGGATAATCTTGGATGCATTATGCTGAGCAACTAGACTGGAGGTGTGGATATCCTTAATGAATATGGACACACCTCCACCTTTAGTGTTTCAGTCCAGGTTAGGTGGCCGAAAGGTGTGCTATTAATTATAGCCTGGTACGGCAGGGGGTGATCTCTGGAGCCTTGAACCAGGTCTCAGTCATGTCAAAGGATATTAACTGGGAATAATATGATATGCAGCTGCCAACTAAGGAAAGACAGGCTGGATGTCACAAGCAAGCACTGACTGTGCTTTTTTTTTTTGGGGGGGGGTAGCAAAGACATGTGTCTGCTATGGCACTAACAACATTCTGTTGGTCTGGTTACCCTACATATCTGGTGTCCTGCCTGTTGTACAATTCAGTTATGGTTGATAACTGTTATCTCTAATGCATCCCAAGTACAGATGTATAGTGATGTCAGAAGATGATCTCAGCCTCCTAGGTGTTGAGTCAGTGTGCTATGGCTTGTCTCATAGTCAATGCAAGGACTTACTGAGCATGGCTATGTCTGCCTACAACCACACTTGCTGCTGGTTCCTCCCCTGGCTCATCATTGTCCTGTGGCTGTGGTGACCTTGGCATTGTCAGTAGGATGTGTTCCCTGTCCACTTGATGATATTGCTGCAGCTGTTTCAACTATATTAACTTGGTAACATAGCACATACTATGAGCATCGTGGGAGATGTCAGTGGATTGTAATGGTACCCTTGGCCAGAAGTATGACGGCACTGGCACTGTGAGTGCAGTAGCTGAAAAGCACACTCTATGGCATTACTGGTTGGAATGTGTGTCTCATTACTGTGTTCATGTGTGTGTGTGTGTGTGTGTGTGTGTGTGTGTGTGTGTGTGTGTGTATCTCTGATGGGTTTCCTCATCCATGACTCCAGTGCATAGCATGGACCCACACCTAAATGAGCCTTGGAGATATCTCTCTATAGCACACATCTGGTACAGTTGGGGACTGTGGCACATATGGAAGTCATACTAACTGCAAGGGTTGCCAGGACATACATTCCACATGATTCCCATGACATTACACATGACTTGGCATTTGTTTGAGTGGTAGATCCTAGTGTTAATGTAGATCCTACCGTGTTCCCCAGGTGTTGTTATCTTGTGTACATGATTGTGATGTATGGCACACATTACTGGAGAGTAGTGCAATATATGTTACAGTTGTAGCATACTTGTGATCTTTTCCTCAGAACTTAGGTTAAAGTATATGTGCTCCCTGCCATGTTGTAGCATAGCATGCAAGAATATTCGGAAGCTACTGGATGTTGATACCTATGAAACACCAAGCATGTCCGCTGGTAGTCTGTTAATGGTACCTGTGGCTAACATACTAACTTCAACACATACCTTATATTCTACTGGGATGGGTTCCCTGTTTTTAGATCTGTATGTGACTCAAGGCTGCCAGAGGTCCTGCATTTCCTCAACTGTGTTGTTGGACTGCAAAGTCCACACCCTCTCTATGGCTATTGGCAGCAACATCAGCTTCAGTCTGTAACACACACACAAATGTATGTAAAATATACAGTAGCTGCTATTAACAATCTGTCTATGCTTACGTTGTATCTGTGCTCCACTATTTGCTCACTGCACATA
Organism: Protopterus annectens; assembly: GCF_019279795.1. NCBI lineage: Eukaryota > Metazoa > Chordata > Ceratodontiformes > Protopteridae > Protopterus > Protopterus annectens. The sequence goes on from NC_056729.1 coordinate 138,528,964, forward strand.
TAAGAAAGGGCACAGTGTCTACATCGATGCCTTATATATTGTTGAGTAGCACCACAAGATTGGTTGATTAGCATGCAATTCAGCAGTGGATGCTGCAGTTATCTCTGAAGGACAGACTATGTCAGATGCAGTTAATTACTAATGCATACTATTATAAAACGGCAAATGTGCAGCTTGGCAAACCAATGTGGATGAGAGTTGCTTCAGAATTCAAAATCAGTTACACATTTATTTTGGAACAGTATATTTTGACAGATGAGATACTGCGGTGGTGGTGCTGCGGTAGCACTGTTGCCTCACAGTTAGAGGTTGCCCATTCAATTCTCAGTTAGAGCGTCTTCTGTGTGGCGACATGCGTGAATGGGCGTTCCTTCGTTGAAGGTTGTGCATTAGGCCCGGCAAGCCAGCACGTAAAATTCTACTGCCAATCATTAGCGGACCGGAGTTCCACTGTGGTGACCCCTAACAGGGAAAAGCCGAAAGACACAAACAAACAAATATTTTGACAGATGAGTATTGTACTCCATCAGGTATGTATCCATTTTATCTAAATAATGCATATGTTGGAATGTACTTAGGATTGATGTGAAGTAAATCAGTAAGCATTTGTTAGAACTGTACTCATGACATGGCCTTGTTTTCCAGCCATTTGAGAGGTACAGAGGATGTAGAGTAGGCAGAAGGTTTAATGCTACGTGATAACTATGCACATGTTTCATGGACAGGTTCTTTGAGAGCACTTTTAACATTACACTGTTATTTGGTTAGCACATTTGTCCCTTAGCCTGCATTTTTTTGAGGGGGGAGGGTGAGTCTCTGCTGTGGCACAACCTAGAATGGACTGTTGTGTCAGGTATGTGAGCATAAGTGAGTATCTGTTATGGCACAAACAAGGATATACCTGTCATGCTACTCTCCTTGTTTTGGTCTCCATGTTATTTGTTGACCACTGTTGAATCTTTAAATTGTAATCAAGTGGTGAATACTGAGAGCCTTTTTGTGCTGCTTTATCTGTACACAGTTTATTTGTACTTATGTGATCCCTATATGTGTTATTTTGTCTTTCAGTGAACAATATGCCCGCTCAGCATAGACCCCTGTTTTCTGAGGCAGAGAATGACCTCATAATTGAAACATTATGGCAGCATCATGCATTCCTGATGTCCAGAGGATGGGTCAAAATGTCAGAACATACAGCCCTGTGTGAAGAATTGATCCAAAATGTCAATGCAGCTATGAGCAGGTGTGACACAGAGCCACGGACATGATTCATGTTGCAAGGAGGTGTGCAGCTGAAGTGGCACGTGATTGTCATGTCACTGGTGGTGGGCCTGCAGCAGAACAACCTCTCACCACCAAGGAATTCCTGGCAAACATTGCCACACAGGAAAGCTCCCAGCAGTCCATCAGCCAGTATGTTCTGGATGTGGGTGTCACTCCTGCATCTCAGGAGGAGCTTCCAGGTAGGCTTTGTTAGATGATCAGTAGAATACTGCTACATTCATTCTGTAATAGTGTATATAGTTTATATATGTACATCAGGTTGTTTTTTGGTGGGAGTGTTTAAGGTGGCTGCAGTTTTAAGGTCATTTAGAGGTTGTCATGCAAATTCTAGTTAACATTGCAGTTACTGCAGATATAGATTATTAAAAGTATTACCCCTGGTATACTGTTAAATGTCGTGCTCTTGCCATTACCTCTCATCAGGGATCCACAGATCTAGTAGTTGGTAAGCAGAATACATTTATGGCAGCAATGTAGAAATATTCCAACATATTTGCTAATTTGCTAAAGTGTCATGCTGTACTGTCTCCATACTATACAGATATTTGCAGAATGCCCAGATGTGTGACTCATACCTCTGGCCCATATTTAAGATCATAGTGATTGAGTTGCAAACTATTGACAGGTCATTACATAAAATAATGACAGAGATCTCACATTCAGACTGCATACCCATTATAAATGCCATGGTGAAGCAATACTTATTATTCTATCACCTTTCTAGGTTTGTAGGGGCAATATATATCATAATGATACCTATTCTTGGGCATTTGTCCACCCATTATTCATGGCTTTGTCCGCATTCCTTGCCTAAGATGTTGAGAGGTATGAAAGTCTGTAATAGTGACAGCAGTCTAAATTTCTTAACATATATTTTAACATAATAGTGCAGGTATTAATGCCAGACACAGCCAGTATGCCTATGCATACCCAGTCCACTGAGGTCATAGATATTGGACAGTTGGAGGGGGAAAGACATTGACCAAGGAAGTGTGGCTACTACTGTGGTTTCAGTGACTGTTGACACTGGCCATAGCCAAACTGTTGGTGAGGTGCCACACAGATGGATTGATAAGGGTGCTCGGAGGAGGCCTGCTGTCCCTCCCCAACTTGTTGCAGGTGTCTCATCATGTGTCACTGTATATATGTTTAGGGCCATCTTGGAGGCACAGGCATGTTCAGAAAGGAACTCCAGGAGAATGCTCAGGGTTATAGATGCAGCACAGTCTGATATCTGTGACTGCCTTTACCATGTTGTTGAGTCCCTTGATCGGTTGAATGACATGTTGGAACATGATGTGTCTGTGAGGGAGCACGGTGTGTCTGTCTTAGAACTCATATTGCCTGTGATGGAATGTCTGCTGTGAGGGGAGATTTGGTCATGTGGGCATAGGTCAGCAACTACATCTACTGAGAGCTAACATGGCACTGCCTGATCACACTTCTAGAGTGGCAGTACATCCACTTCTCCAGGAGGGAGTGTGTTGTGCACATCCAGATGTAGCAAGCCATGGGGTCATGGTCCTGGGCATTCACATGAAGAGAGCACATCCAGCAGACATCTGTGACCTTCAGGTAGTAGCACAGCATCTGACATTGGGCATGGAGTTGCCAGGTCTCGTGTTCAGAGGTAGAGACGATGAACTGTCAGCTGTACCATGCATGATTCACAGCTGTCCAACATACAGACATATAGGGCTAGCAGTGAACTTGGCTGTGTTCGTGCACTCACAGAACATTGTCACATTGAGGGCACCTGCAGACACACATACACACACACACAGACACACACACACACACACACACACACACACACACACACACACACACACACACACACACACACACACACACACATATGCCCGCGCACAACATTTACATGGTCCATCTTGCCTGCTTTCTTTGCTTATTCACACACAGACTCACCAGCCTCTTGTGTCAGCCTAGACCTCCTGCACCCCCACACAATACCCTGTGCAAGTAATGATAATTGTGTCACATCTCTGTCTATTATCTTTTGGATTTAGGGATACTAAATCTATGTGCCTAATGCACAGGGTGACTATCTACATTAATATGATGTTATTACCTCCATTAGTATTGTTTAACTGATAATTGTACCTGTCATTTAGATTGCACATAGCCATTTACACAGTTGCTAGCATAATAATTTATCTACTTTATAGTGGATGCTTTTGTAAGGGCTGTGAATTCAGTCAATTAAATGTGTCTCATTAATACATCTAACTTTCTCTTTAAGGATTGTTTAGTACAAACGTATGGGTGCACATCCAAAATCAACCCATCAGATTCAGAGCTCAGGACTGTATGTCAGCAGTGAAGACAAATTTCATCAGAGCAATAATACAATATAATGTTCCTGTTTGCATGTGGATCACCATAGGTTCTGAGTTTCATAGGCTGTGACTGGGGTATTCACCTGATTGTGTTTAGAAGCATAACCATTACATCACAATATAATATTCAAAGGCAGAGATAAGGCATGGCCAGGTTTTGTCTAGCGAGGACCACCCATGTCCAGGAGAAAAGCAGCAGTGATTCGTGGCAGATAACATTTTCACATCAAGTCATCCGGCCTGTCCTTCAACAGGGTAATGGAGGTGCTCTGCTTAACATGGATTACTGCTGAGGAGAGATGACCTTTGAGAGATGTATCTGTCTCTTCTGCATGTCCTATGTATGTCATAGTGTACACTGAGGTCCCTGGAACAGGTAACTCGAGTCCCACATTACTTATGCATGTGCAGCATTTTCATCCCATTTTAGCCACAGATAGCCCTGTAAGGTATACATAATCTGCCTCAAAGCTGTCTATATAATTCTGCACACAGTGGCAGCTACATTAGTCTGCCACAGAAAACCTGTGTTGGAGACTCTCTGATGTTTTATTACTCAGACATGTCTGAGGTCTGTCAAGTTGTTGCAGGTGTCTGGTAAAATACATTCCAATGGAGAATTATATTCATTAATACAGCCAACGATAGATGTGTATAGGTGATTGCTAACATATATTGCTAATGAAGTAATGCTTTTGCTAATCAGATGTAAGATGTAGAATGTCTACTTCCCCACAGTAGATCCATGTTGCAGTCAACATGAGTTCCAAGGTCTATCAATATAAATGTGGGAAATAGTGCACTCATGTTTATTTTATAATAAATAGGAACATTTATTGTTACCATAGCATGTGCTGATGCATTTCTGTGCAGTTCATGTAACACCCATGGCTTTGTCAGTAGCCAGTAGTGCCACAGACCCTCTGTTTTGCTCTGGACTTCTGAGACGTATATGTCAAACATGAGGGGACACAGCACTGACACTTCTGTTACTACACAGGTGACATCCTTGAGGTGAAGTCTCACACTGTGATTGAATGTTTCTGGACTGTGATCCCATTTGCAAACCAAATGATAACATAGGATTTGATATTCACCTTGGTTAGTTTTCCAATGAGAACAAATGTTGGATTGTGTTGAAGGCCTTGGCCAAGTTACGATAGGATGTCTGCAGATCTTTGACTTTGTGTATGTCTCTTGTCATAGTCTTGTATCCCACCAGGTTTTGCAGCCAAAAGATACCCTTGAGAACACCTAACTGGAACACAGTTAGTGTTTGGAGGTCACCTATTTCTTTGTATCTGAGATGGATGCAAATTGTATCCATTGCCTTACAGCAGAAGTTGCATAAGGTTATGGTTCTGTAATTGCACTTGCATTTTACAATCATCCCTTGTGTGGTTGGAAAATGGTCACTGTATTCCATTCAGTGTGGACAACAGCAGTATTCAGACTGTGGTTGAATATGGTATCTATTGGAGTAGCTACCTGTTAAGGCACATGAAGAACACAGGCCGGAATGCCATCCGGATTCATGGAGACTGTGCCCCTAGTCTTGGAGAGGGCAGTGATAACTTTCTCATTGTAGATACCACAGCTTGGAGGTGATGTTGCACACATGGTTTGTAGTAGGTTTGGTGGCAGCAGGGAGGACAATTTTCTGCTAGCAGGTTTGAAAGTTATACTGGGTCAGTGTGCACTACCTTACACAATTGGATCCATATACATCTGAAAAAAATATATATATATATATATATATATATATATATATATATATATATATATATATATGGGTTCCATACACTAGAGCGAATTTTCACTAATTCGAAATAGTGCATGGAATGCTCACTGCAGCGAAAGTGCACTTAATCGAAAGTGCACTTAAGCGAAGTTCAGTACAACAAACTGGTGTTGTACTGAACTTCCGTGCAGTACTCATGGACCTTAGGGTTAGGGCACGGGTCATAGTAAGTGGATAGCCCATAGGGCTATCCCCTTACCATGACCCGTGCCCTAGCCCGTAGGGCTATCTCCTTACCATGACCCATGCCCTAACCCTAGGAATGTCCTCCACTATGGTGCAATAGTCACGAACCTTAGGGTTAGGGCATGGGTTAGGGTAAGGGGATAGCTTTACTAACTATCTCCTTACCCTAACCCGTGCCCTAACACTAAGGTCCGTGACTATCGCACCATAGTGGAGGACATAGCTTGTTTTTTATGTCCTCCACTGTGCTGCTGTGTTTTCGGTGATGTGCACTTACGCAAAAGTTCACTTTCATTAAAGTGAACTTTCGCAGAAGTGAGGCTTCCTATTACAAGTTCGAAGTAGTGAACTTTTGTTCTTGTAATAGGAATCCATATATATATATATATATATATATATATATATATATATATATATATACATACATAAATATATATATATATATATATATATATATATATATATATATATATATATATATATATATATATATGGGTTCCATACACTAGATCGAATTTTCACTAATTCGAAATAGTGCATGGAATGCTCACTGCAGTGAAAGTGCACTTAATCGAAAGTGCACTTGCGCGAAGTTCAGTACAATGAACGGGTGTTGTACTGAACCTCCATGCAGTACTTACAGACCTTAGGATTAGGGCACGGGTCATAGTAAGCTATCCCCTTACCATGACCCGTGCCCTAACCTTAAGGTCCATGACGACTGCAGCGCAGTGAAGGACATAGCAGTGTGCTCCACTATGGTGAGATAGTCACGAATCTTAGGGTTAGGGCATGGGTTAGGGTAAGGGGTAAGCTTTACTAACTATCCCCTTACCCTAACCCGTGCCCTAACCCTAAGGTCCATGACTATCGCACCATAGTGGAGGACATACCTTGTTTTTTATGTCCTCCACTGTGCTGCGGTGTTTTTGGTGAAGTGCACTTACGCAAAAGTTCACTTTCGTTAAAGTGAACTTTCATGAAGTGAGGCTTCCTAGTGAACTTTCATTCTTGTAATAGGAATCCATATATCTATATATATATATATATATATATATATATATATATATATATATATATATATATATATACATATACATGAAGAAAGCCTTATAGTTATCCCTGGATATGTTGTGTAAATTATTAGCATTGTTGCTCTGTAAGGGTTTTTGAAGGTGTCTTATTTGCATGTTTATGCTGAGGAGAAGGGCCTTCCAGTCCTATATTCTCAATGTTGAATTTATAAACAGCAGCTTCTTTCACTTACTGTATAATGTAGTAATGACAGACATCCATCGGTTGTTGTGTCTTTCGGCTTATCCCGGTTAGGGGTCGCCACAGCGGAACTCCGGTCCACTAATTTTTGGTAGTGGATTTTTACGTGCCGAGTTACCAGCCCTGATGCACAGTCTTCACCGAAGGCATGCCCATTCACGCATGCCTCCACACAGAAGACGCTCTAGCTGAGAATCGAACACGACAACGTCTTACTGTGAGGCGACAACGCTACCACAGCACCACTACCGCGGACACAGACATCCATTGGTATGGTTTGTATTTTCTGGAGGATCTTTGTTTAAGCCTATCAGGCATGGTTGTGTATATACATTTGTGTAAATGTGTAGACAGGGCATGAAGGGGTAATGTACTATAGCTGTCAATGTCTTTTGTGGAAACTGTGACTTGGAAGTAGTTTAGACTATCTCCTAGGAGGGTGTAGTTACCTTAGATAATGTTTGTGAAAATGACTCCTCCTTTGGGGAGCTCAGTAGCTATATCTGCTTTGAAACATACCGCCTTATGGTTGGATTACCAGTGCAGGCACTACACATGTCCAATTACTTCCATGTGCAAGTGAGTTTGTTGTCCTATAATTATCCCATTCAATGTTTGAATGCTTTCACTCACCCCTGCCTGGATTTTTTTTGTTCTACTTTAATTGTTCCATGTAGTCACATATAGGCTGTGTCACCCTTCATGTTTATGGGCAGTGACCTATTAATGGCAATAACATGAAGGAGTTTCCTATCCACAGTACATTGGACATAGAATAACTCCATATAGTTATCTTCTCTAACCAGTCTTGAGGCATAGTTATCTTCAATGTAAATAGTTTTGACACCTCCTGTGGTTCACACAACTTACATTTGCTGTCTGAATGCTTGGAAGACATTTAGCCATGCAAGGCCAAAGTACTTACTGCAACCTTGAACCAGGTTTCTGTGACTGCACAGACATCAACATCTTCACTGCAAAGAGTGCTTACAAAGAGTGTGGTTTAAGATGTGAACTCTTAGGATTTAGCAGAATGGCACTTACTTTGTTGCACATTTTTACATTGGTTATTCTGCTTTTGTGACCTAACCTAAAAATGGATTATGGTGCAGTCAAGTGGCTTATGTCTGGCAAAGCAGTGTGCTCTATCCAGTATGTCACCCCCCACTGACATTTACTGTATAACCTTAGAATGACTCCAGAACCTTAGGCCAGTTCAGTGAATCTGTTGTTCTTTATATAGCGGTATCATGCTAGGTGAGGGTATAATGCTTGTCACACACATGGACATACCTGGCTGGGACCCATTTTTAGATAGCTCAAGCATGTTATTGATTGTATATTTCATATAGTCACGTCTCAAGTTGTGCATCCCAAGATGAAGTCTGCTGGAATAAGAGTGGGACCTGTTTTTGAGAGACTTGATTATATGTGTGCTGTGACAACTCTGTCTGCCACACAGCTGACACTAAACTTATCCTTGTTTAAGCTGGAGAGTAGGGCATCTGTATGTTTCACTAAAAGTCAATTATTATGAAAACCTTTGGGATACATGCCTATTGCCTTAAGTACATCTATGGGGAGTCAATGGTGATGATATTACTTATGCATATTGTCCGCTTGTAGCCTGATTGTGTTTAGGATGTATATGCTATTTAGGTTTATTTGTGGGGAGTACCTCTGCACATGATGGTTTGTGCTGGGTGCATATTATGAGTAGGAGTCATGGTGTGTGAGTGGACAACCTATTTAGTATTACCTTTCTGGAAGCAAAAGAGCACTGACTCCAGATCCTACTATACGTGGATGTGTTAAAATTTGTACTTCAGTGATGTAGGATATACAGGCTGTTCAGTGTGCATGATCATTATCTGTACTGAGTCAGGAACTCATGTCAACTATGCTAGCAGGGGAAACAGAGAGGAAATGATAGGTGATAATGGGAAGTTTGACCTGGCATCTGCAAAGAGAATGGAAAAAGGAGGGGTATATGTGATCTGACTGCTATTTTTAGGTAACTAATCTATGGGGTGTATATTATGAGGTCCTTCATAAGGTGGATCGATACCTCTGTTATAATAGGTAAGCAGCCCATAGGTTCATAGGTTCATAGGTGTGTACTAGGTTAATGGCCCTGGAGCCTTTACAAGCCTAGCCCATAGGATTACCCTGGCATTGTGCCACCCAACCTTAGTTCCTAGTGCCTCTGCTGAGTAGAGCCACTGGAGTGATCCCCGGGGTGAATTTTCTATTTCCCATCCACTCATCAAGATTTCTGTTAAAGAGGGCCAGTGAGGTGCTCTGCTTGACATGTATGGGAAGTCTACTCCATAGCATGGGCAGTCTCTGGGTTATGAACCTGTCACTCCAGCATGTTCTGTTGATTGTAGTAGTGAGGTTGAGGTATCTGGAGTGTGTGGTGCAGAGTGATTTCTTTAGATATAGCATTTCTAACAGAGCTGGGTCAGACATGGCTTTGTAAGTCAAGCAGAGATCACCTCTAAGTAGGTGATATTGCTGTTTGTTATGCAACAGAGGTTCTGACAGCTAGATCTGCTCTACTACATAGCAACAACTGTTTTTATTTGAAATCAAGTGTATTGATATTTCTGCACGTATAAGGGCAAAGTGTTACAACCTCTGCATGCAATCCAGAGCAGGAAATAGAAAGACACACTGTTAAAGCCCAAATGGAGTCCAGACACACTAACCTTCATATAGATACTCCTACTGCACACTCCTGCCACAAGTGTACAGATGTGGTTTCTGCAAACATAGATGTCCTCTTATTCTTTCTATTCTTTTGGGTAGTACCATTAGGGCTCGCCACAGCAGATCATTTGCTTCAATTTCTGCCCGTCATCTGCATTGGCTCTGTCACACCAACCATCTGCATATCCTCTGTCACCATATTGTAGTCCTTCCTATTTTTCTCTTACCTGGCACCTCCATCCTTAGCATCCTTTCTCCCAATATACCCAGTATCACTCCTCAGCACATGTCTAAACCAACACAATCCCACCACTATGTCTTTGTTTCCAAACCATACAACATGAGCTGACACTCTAATATGTGGTTAATACTCCTATCCATCCTCCACACACACAATGCAAATCATAACTTCTAGGACTCTGCCAGCACCTTTTATGACTCCTGTCTTTTTGTCAGTGGCACCATCTGCAACCCATATGACATAGCTGGTCTCACTACCATCTAGTAGACCCTCCCTTTCAGTCTTATTGGTACCTGTCTGTCAAACATCACTACTGACACTGTCCTCCACCCACTCTACCCTGCATGCTCTCTTTTCTTCACCTGTCTTCTACACTCACCATTACACTGAACTGTTGATACAAATTATTTCACATCATTTTCCAGGTTGTCTGGACAACCTGGAATAAAACAAGATCCCAACCCATTAAACAAACGTACGAAGAACTTAGAAATATAACAAAGAAGCAAATTAAACAAGACAAAATAAATTACTACTCTGAAATCCAATCTAAGCACCATAATAATCCACACAACTACTGGTCAACAATAAACAATATACTTCCACCAGGCAAAATCAGTACACCCCCTCCTACCACTGCTAATAACTCAGACAATATTGCTACTCAATTTAATAAATACTTTACTGAAACCATCTTAGCACTGTTGAACAAACCATCTCACCTATCAAAACTTCCTTGCCTCTCCCAAAATGAAATTACCTTCTCCCTGCAACCTGTAGCCACTGACACAATCAAAAAACTACTGAAAAAAAAAATAAAACCCACTTCATTAGCTGCAGACAACTTACCTGTTGAGTACCTAAAGCTAACAGCAGATGACATAGCCCATCCCTTATCAATGCTAATCAATAGAGCCATAGCAGAACAAAAAGTCCCCTCCTATTTGGGAAATCTCTTACATTATTCCCCTACATAAAGGTGGCTTTTCCTCAGAATTCTCTAACTATCATCCAGTCGCTATATTATCACCACTCTCAAAAATTCTAAAGAGGGTCATTCATACGCAAGTTACTGGTTATCTGCATACTAACAAAATTCTAACAAACACTCAGCATGGCTTTCAGTCATTCCATAGCATAGCAAACACTCTAATGTCATTTACTAATACTGCAAACTATCACAGGAACAACAATAATGATGTATCCTCTATCTTTCTTTACCTGTCACAAGCCTTTGATATGGTATCTCATACTAAACTTCTAAACGTCCTCTATGAACTAAATTTTTGTAATTCTATCCTTGCCTGGTTCCAGAATAACCTTTACTGGATGCCAGCAAGCAGTTGCTTTGCAAGAGACCCTATCATCCCTTTTGCCAGTGACCCTAGGGATCTCTCAAGGCTCTATCATAGGCCTACTTCTATTCTCAGTATTTACAAATAACCTCTACATGTCAACCTCATAGGCTTCTCTCATTCAATATGCAGATGAATCGACAGTGATATGTGCTGCTTCCTCACTCCAATAACTGCAGAATCCAACACAAGAATCCTTTCTTGCAGTAGAGTCCTGGCTCACAAACCCTCAACTAATATTAAACCATAAAAAACAAACTTATGATCTTTCATCCTACTAAATCTGCCTCACCCACTAACACATTTAATATTTCATCACTAAATAGCACCATAATATCCCCATCACCTCACACCAGACTTTTAGGAGTTGAAATTGACTGCAAACTTAAGTTTGATATTCACATTTCCCAAACTGTGGAAAAAGTACATAAAAAAACTTGGAACATTATATAGGAACAAACATTACTTCACTAAAAATACTAAGATTGCCATTCCTCAAGGCCACTTAATCTCCACACTACTATATGCAGCTCCCATACTTACTAACCTAAAAAAATTGGGTCTATATTAAATAGTCACCGACTTAGGTTGTTGAATGCCTAAATGTTGACACCTAAACGTTGACAACTTAAAATTGCGAACGTCTGTTTCTATACATGGAAACAAGTTGTTTGGCCATTATGTGGATTTTGCCCTGTTTACAACATAGAGTAATCTTGAGGTATATTTAGTTAGGGGGATGAGGGGGGCACAGCCCACCACATAGGGTGTGGGGGGCAAAGCCCCCTGCTTGATTTTTGTTTAAATTTTTTTTCACTTGGGTCAAAGGCATTCTTTCCCTGTGTGAAAATGGCTGTTTGTGATTTTAAGTTGTCGACATTTAGGTGTCAGTGTTTAGGTGTTCAATAACCTAAGCAGTCAATGATGTAATATAGACCCAAAAACTCTGAGGTATAAAAACTTGAATCCTGTTATAACAAAATTGCCAGATATGCTACAAACTTACTGGCTAGAACCTATCAATGTTTTGCACTCAATCAACTCAACTGATTAGAACTCCCCCAACTCCATCAGTTAACCATAGTCCATAAAATCCTGTATGACCCTGAGAAAACATGTGCCCTGCAAATATTACTTCAGCCTTATGCCACTAACAGAACCTTACACTCCACTAACAAACACCAAATAAAAATCAATGTATCCAAAAATCAAGCAGGAGATTCCACCTTCTCAAATTATATAGGAAAAATCTGGAATGAATTTCCAGAAAACATTACAACCATTTCATCACTAATCCAATTTAAAACAACTGTAAAAACCCACAGATTAAACAGATGTCTGTGTCCTTGATCTACTCCTATCTAACTTATCTCTGTCTGTCACTGACCTTGCCACTACCTTTGCATATCCTATAAGACTTTCTGACTAAATCACCTCCCTCTGCCTATTCTTATTACACCTGATACTCTGTATACTATCATTTCTCAATACTATCTCACTATGAGGACAGGAAATATCTCCGAATTTCACAATGTAATTTATTGGAAAATATTTGTATTTATGGAATGTTCTCTTGAAACTGTAGAATGCCAGTTGTACATTGCAATGTCTTTTATACTAATATGTTTAATTTTTGTGATTACCTACCTATTGTATAAACCTATTGTGTATTAACTACATTAGCCTAAGTTAGTATTTCACTTCTTGCACTTTGCATACTCTGTATTTGCTATTTCTGTATATTCAATGTGGAGCTTTTCTCCCCAGGCCTCCTCAGAAAAAGAACATGTGTCCAGTTGGACTTCCCAGTAAGCAAATGTAAAATAATAAATAAAATATGCCTTCTCAAACTGTACTCCTTGCATCCTAACCATTCCTCTATCCTACCTCTCATTCACACACATATATTCTTAGTCCTGCTGACCTTCATTCCTCTCTTCTGTAGAGCATATCTCCATCTCTCCAGGTTCTCATGAACCTGTTGTTACTCTCAATACATATCACAATATCATCCACAAAAATCATAGTCCATGGAGCCTCCATTGTGATCTGTGTCAACCTGTCTATCACCATTGCAAATATGATGTTTGTTCATACAATAACAGGAATGTCCTGTTTGTCTTATATAGGATGGAGTAACATCTACTCGTCTGTTAGGCCACTGTTTGACCATGGCCTGTTGTGATGTATACATATCCAATAATCTGATATCGCTGATAACATCAGAATTGTCTGTTGAAGACAAGAGGACAGTGTCCCTTAGGTGGCTGTAAAAGGATTTCTGTAACATCCACCAACAGCTCACACACAGTTGGCTACAGTGTGAACAGAACCCCTACCTTTCTAAGTGTATGGACTATAGATCACAGTACATAACACATTTGTGATTTTTACAGGACTGTAGGTGATCTTATGGTAGATGACATGAGTAGACCACGTGGAGGACAAGAGTTTGGAGGCCTTCCTTGACTGGATGCTTGTGCAAGAACCAAAACAGTGCAAAACATTGCCATTTGAGAAGTCAGTGTGGGATATACACTTATGCCATCCTTTATGGAGATGCACATGCATGAACACACACACACACACACACACACACACACACACAAAACAAGTTGACTGCTGTGAGGATAGAACCCTACCTACCTAGGTTTACTACTACAACTCAGAGCACTTAATGCAAGTACCACAGTAAAAGTCTGATTTTAACAGGATTGCAGGTGATCTTATGGTAGCTGACATTAGCAGCCCACGTGAGGGACAAGAGTTTGGAGGTCTGCTTTGACTGGATGCTTGTGAAAGCACCAAAACAGTGTAAAACCATGCCACTTGAGAAGTCAGTTTGGGATACACACACCATTCTCTATGGAGACAAACACACACACACACACACATACACCAAGTTGACTGCAGTGAGGATAGAAGCCTTACCTATCTATCTACGTTTATATACTATAGATCAGAGTGCTTAATGCACATTCCACAGCACAAATCTAATTTACATAAGACTGCAGGTGAACTTATACTAGATGACATAACCAAGCCATGTGTTGAACAACAGCTTGGGAGGCCTGCATAGTCACATTACTTCATAGTGTCATCTGAGGCTAGTAGCCTAGCAGACAAATACTGTTTACTAGCCTAGCTGTGTAACAAGTATACCATTATTGAGCATATGTGTCTGTTTGCATTTGGATGAGCAAGCCTGTGAGGAAAATCGATTGGCCCTGTCCATAAGGGAGAACACAACATTATATATTACAACTTGTACAGTGGTTGATACATGTGTGAAAAAAAATCAAGGTGACCCAGGGTTGTTGTGGTTGTTGGTGTTGTTGCTGGTGGGGAAACAAATGGATGGCTTGTCAATATATGTACATGCATTTATATTGTGCCCTCAGTTTGCAATGTTTCCCCCTGTAGTCTTAGGGGAGACATGGGGTCTGAGAATGAAAGGGCACCATACCTCTCAACTGCCCAGATTTTAACATAATGTCCAGATGTTTGACTCATATTTTATTTATTTTTTTATTTTTTTTTATTTATTTAACATTTGTTGACCGATGTCGACTAGACTAGGTTCAGAGCCTGTTTTTTTCCTCCCGGGAGCCGGGAAAGATGCCAGATGCAATGTGAGAGGAATGTGGGGAGGGAGGAGTGGACCGGAGGAACACACAGAACACACATGCAACATCCACACAGAACACACCCCAGGCAGAGAATGAACCCGGAGAACCTTGGAGGGTGACAATGTGACAATGCACTGCACTGCCCATATTTATGGTCTGTTTCTCACAATGTTGTGGTTTTCTGGAAAATTAATGGCAAATCATTGCAAAATAAAGTCAGAAAATAATGGCAGATATCTGAATGGCAGGCATCATATATTTCAGAAAATTCTTACTAATGTAATGCCTGTTATTCTATTACCTTTCTAAGTTTGTAAGAGCAATATTTAAAAAAGTGTCCCTATTTGTCTCCCCGTTATTTGTGGCTTTGTCCTGATTTCTTGCTCTAAGAACTTGAGCGGTATGTAGGTCACTATGGACATATCTCTCTCTCTCTCTCTCTCTATATATATATATATATATATATATATATATATATATATATATATATATATATATATATATAGGTTTACTTCAAATCATCAAAGTTTCAGAACATTGAACATCATATGGTAGAAAACCAGATGATTTATGTTCTGAAACATCGAACAGGAAATTAAAAAAAAGATTTAAAAAGAAGTCTTTTTTTTATGTTTTTGCAGGGGTACAAGACCCCCTGTGCCCCCACAGTACTTAAATATACCAACTCCAAGATAGCACTATAGTGTGGAAAATGGTAAATTTCAAGTTCCGTGCTCTACAGCAATCTACATTCAAAGTGTTCAATGTTTCAGAACTTTGATCTTCTGGTCTTTGACCATATGATGATCCATGTTCTGTAGACATATATATATATAGTTTACTATTATGTACTCATGACAGACTTGGTCAAACCACTTCCCACAAAACCCAAACTGCAAACATTGGCAATATTGAACTCTGATATTGTGGATGTACAAATCTCACTCCTATTTCGACTCATGCAAACACTTGTCCCAAGATCGCATTTCATTTGTATTTCAGCAATACCGGATTTCGGCATTGTCATTTTTCATGGAAGGATGTTGATGATATGACCATTTGACTGAGACTGTTGCTAGTAAATGATAGTAACCCTATATATATATATATATATATATATATATATATATATATGTGTATGTGTATATATATATATATATATATATATATATATATATATATATATATATGTATATATATATATATATATATATATATATATATATATATATATATATATATATATATATATATATATATATATATGTATATATATATATATATATATATATAGATGGTGCTATAGCCAGAAAAGCATCAGATCTGAGCTTTGGTTAACTAAGTGTACACACATGCGCATTTGCCTTTTCTTTTTACCTGTTTACAAGTAGTTAAGCACTGCGCAAACCCGAGGCCATTGCTCACATCTGAGACTTACTATTATGCAATATATACCTGTTACTATGGCCCACTCCTAACTCTACTCCAGGCCGGGATTTCCCAGTTACTAACAGCAATAATCCTATGTATTTGGTGTCTGTGATTGGTGGTCTGACAGAAATCCAATCACTTTTTTCACTGTTTCTGCACAGCTGAGCTCTGCATAAACTGGCTAGGCCTTATCAAAAGTGTTTTATACATGCAGTGCACTGCACAAATGTGGAATTAAAACAACACAAAGTTGATAACAGTATGGAACACTGAGTCACAGTCTGTAACACACAACCTATTGCTAGTACACATCCAAAACGTCTACTTATATCAGGATTAGAACTCTCAACAGCATTGCAGCTTCATTAGACAGGATGGCTGCCTTAGTCCTTTTGGCCACAGAAGCAGCTTGCCAGAACTGAGGTCATGGGATCATTTATCACACAACCACCTGTATAAAAATGTACACCACTATACATCAGTTACCTAACACATAAAATGTATGATCAAATCTATATTATTGTCCTAAAAATGTGGGGGATGATAACTGCGACAAACACCTATATACTGCAGGTTTTGGGGTAGCATATACGAGTTCTGCTGTGGCAGTTTCAAGGGGGCACATCTGTTTTTCAGGGTAGGGGAACAAATCACATTTACTGTTGTGATATAGACAAGTCTGAAGTCAGACACTGCAATGTGTAGCCTCACTTTCTAACTTCTGTCTTGAATGATGTACCAGCAATCTGCTGCAGTAGGACTGTACGAATGTTTCATGCATGAGGCCTACTAATTACAAATGGACACATAATAACAAAATAGTGTCTGTAATCACATGTTCATTTAATTTCTGTACAAATACAGCAATATTTACTTGCATACTGTACCAAGTTTAAAGATACAAATTCTCAGAGCATCTCCAGCAACTCTGTTCCTCTAGCACCCCAGCACAGCACCAACTCAAAAAATAGCAGCAACAACTTTTTACATTATGCCAGTTGTCTGTTGATACCATAAAAAAACTACTAAAAAAAACTGAAACCGATCACGCTATCCTCCCAGCTGACTTTCTGCTAATAGCAGCAGAAGCAATAGCATATCCAGTAGGCATACTCATAAACAGATCAATATCAGAGAGCCTGGTAACTGTTATTTTAAAAATGCCCCACATTCTACCTTTACACAAGGGTGGTAATTCCACCAAACTTACTCATTATTGTCCATTTGCCATCCTGTCACCCTTATCTAAAATTCTAGAGAGAGTTGTACATACCCAGTTCATGGACTACCTTCACACACATAAACTATTATCAAACACTCAACATGGTTTTTGTCCCTCTCACAGCACCACCACAGCCCTAATATAATTTACTAACACAGTGAACCACTATATAAATAAAGAACAATTTGTATTTGCCATATTTTTGGACTTGTTCAAAGCCTTCGACATGGTAAATTACAATAAACTCATAAATATTCTCTCCACCCTAAACCTTAGTAGCCCCTCTATCACCTGGTTCCAAAGCTACCTATCAGGACAACAGCTGGCCTTCCAATGGCAGCACCACCTTTCCCCTCTTCTCTCAGTTGCCTTAGGGGTTCCACAAGGCTCCATCCTCGGGGCTCTGCTATTGTCTATCTTCATCAACCAGCTCCACACCTCCACACTTCATGCCTCAGTGGTACAATATGCGGATGACTCTACTGTAATAAGTTCAGCCTCCTCCGTACATGATCTCCACACCATAACCCAAGATTCCTTTCTATCTGTAGAAATAAGGCTCACTAACTCCCAAATCATTCTAAATCTCAACAAAACAAAGTTCCTTCTACCCAATAAGATCCCACTCATCTTCCCTGTCTTTCAGTATCTTATCCATAAATAAAACTGTTATCACCCCAATAACTCACACTAAACTGCTAGGAGTTGAAATTGAAAATAACTTGAAATTTGATATTCACATAGTTCTTCTATACAGAAATAAACAATTTCTAACAAGAAACACAAAAGCTATTACTGCTTGCACACACCTCTTGTCAGCTCTTCTATGTGCCTTCCCAATTCTAACCAAACTCCACAAAACTGATCTAACTAAACTGGAATCTTGTCACAATAAAATTGTTTTGCCACTGATGCCTCATTGCACTGATGCCTCATACAGGACACATCACAGTACAGCTCGTAAACAGCTAAAATGGCTAGAACTTCCTCAACTGCTATACTTTAATCAATTAACCTTGGCCCACAAAATATCAACCAGAAAAAACCCTGCTCTCTAAAATTTTATACAACCATATATCACTTCTAGATCCCTCCGTTCCAGTAACAAACTCCTTCCTGACATAACCTAAGCTAACATTACTAAGCTGGGGAATCACTCCTCTCAAACATCATTCCTAACATATGGAATAAACTCCCAACCCTAATAACCTCTAACTGCTCTATAATACAATTCAAAAAGCTCCTAAAATCACACTTAGTAGACACTTGGCTCTGTTCTTGCAACTGTCCTGGATTCACTTTACTTCATTCTCTTTAACTAAATATTGCTATTGAGTGTTATATTACACCAATACTTGACATCAGCTGTATGGAGACTAGTGCTCTCCTCATTTCATTTGTACATATTCATGTATGATGTATGACGGAAGTGTTTACTTCTAAAGAATTGTATTGTCCATCATTATGTAACATTTGTTTGTGAACACTCCTGTAATTCCTTGTGTGTTTGCAAATTTCTGCAATGTTTGTATTTCTTATAACTGCAGCTTTTCTCTCTGGACCCCTGCGGAAAAAGGACCTGTGTCCAGTTGTACTTTCCTGGTAAACATATGTAAAGAAATAAATAAAAAAAATAAACTGTAGTTCAAGGCTGACTCTGTCTGATGCAAGCAGTACACAGCCAATACATGGATAGTACAGGTTGTGTGAGTTGCCTGTCATAATTATATATATATATATATATATATATATATATATATATATATATATATATATATATATATATATATATAAGCAGGAGAAAGGTATTAGTCCCTAAGCCCCTAAGTGGTCAGTGAATGTACTATCTGTTGTCTCTTAGCCAAAGCAAGGGCATACTGAGCATGCCTTCATCTGCCTACAGGGACAGCAGCTGGGGGTTCCTCCTCCAAGTCTTCCTGTGACTGTTACTATGGTGACCTAGGCATTGGTGGGGGAATGTGTGCCCCTTCCCCTTGCTGATCCTGCTGCAGCTGTTTCCGCAGGATCAGATTATGGAGCATAGCACATACTGTGAATATTTGTGTACACGTGCATGAAGTATACTGCAGTGCTCAACCGGATATGTCTAGGCACCAGAACCATGACTTTGGAAGCCCAAACACATGCTCTCTGATGTTCTTAGTTTGTGCGTGTGCCTCATTATGACATTCTTCCATAGGTGAGTGTGCATTTCTGATGGGTATCATCATCCACGGTTCCAAGGCATAGCAAGCATCTCCAGTAAATAACCCTGTGGGATGCCACCCCTAGCAAACATCTGGTACACCTGTGTGCCAGATATGGAAGTCATGATAACTGTCAGAGTTACCAGCACACAGAGTCAAGATAATCCTCTGGGCATTGCACATGACTTGGCAGTTGATGGAGTGGTATCCCTTGTGGTTAATGTAGATTCTACTTTGCTCACAAGGTGGTGCCTTGATGTGTACTTGAGTGCAATCTATGGCACCCAGTACTTCAGGGTATTGCACTACATGGTAGAACTGTTGCATATTGCTGGCCCTCTCCTCAAAGGAAAGGGGAAAAGTTATGTGCTCACTGGCATGTAGCAGCATAGCATCCAGGAACTGGTGGAGTATTCTGGATGCTGATGCCCGTGACACTCCCATCATGCTCCCAGATCTTTGAAAAGTACCTGTAGCTAAGTTTGCACTGGGATGGGTTCCCCTTGGTTGGCTCTGGCTCTGAGTTGAGGGTGGCAGAGCTCACAGAATTCTTGTAATATGTCCCTGTCCACTTTGTAGCGCTCTACAATCTACAGCTCATCTAGCATCTGGAAGGTGACTATGGGCCAGAACACTCTTCTCCTTCTTGGCCTAGGCCTATTGTCATCAGCACCAGCAGCACTGACTTTGGCCTCTAGCACATAACAGATGTAGAATAGCTGCAGCAGCCCCTAGCATTATCTGAGTTGGAATGTTCAAGTCTCTACTCCAATGGTCTTGAAGTATTAAGGGAAAATCAGAATATAGGCTGTTTGCTTACTTTATACATTTCTTGAGTAGGCCCCCCTCCCCATGTGTGATTGGCTAATTAAGATGCAATTCACCTGCTTAGGATATAATTAACAAGATTTAAAGGTCCTACTTCAGTGCGCTGTGTGCACCAGCATACAGCAGATCCCAGCTGTGAATAACGATGGTAAGTCATGTCAAAATGTTATATTTTCATCCCTGTTGTCATGATATGTACAGAAAATGTTAATTCCTGCAAGTTACACTTTATTTATATAAACTACAATGTCAGAACAGTAGAAGAAAAGTTGCAGTATCCTGTACTAGAAGCCAGGACCATCTGCACTCCAGTCCAATACTTAACACCTGTCACCACAGGAGTAGTCACACAAATTCTCATCGCTGGAGGCTATTAGCAGAGTGCAGCCTTGCTTACCAGGTTTGTACAATGCCCAGCATTGCTAAGCAATATTAATTGAATGCAGCCAGATTATATTTTTAGATATAGCTAATGTCTGATTCATGGGGTGGTCTGGTTGGTCAAAGAAGGTATACATCGCCAAAACATTTTGCTGCAAGCAGTGCACTGTGCAAACATGCATGATACAAAACAAAAAAAAAGTGACCTGACACAATCCCCTGATGTCCTAGACATCCACTGAAACATAAACACGATTAGGAGCCTACACGAACTGAACATGCCTACACGGTTCCTGCTTTTGTGATTCAACAAATCCACTCATTTTTCCACTTATTTGCATAATAACTATGCTGACAGCTTGGAATCTACATAGTTGGTAGCCATGTAAGCTGGTCAACAACACAGGAGCATGACATTAATGTAAGCTGGTCAACAACACAGGAGCATGACATTAATGTAAGTTGGTCAACAACACAGAGCATGACATTAATGTAAGCTGGTCAACAACACAGGAGCATGACATTAATGACACAAGGTGGGATATTACGTCACCTGTGGTGACAGTAGATTATACTCCTCATTGACATAACATTTCTGGTAATCATATTTAAACTGTTTGTGGCAAGTGGCACACTGCACAAACATGAGTTAAAAAAATACATTTAAATGCATAGCAATCTGACACACACACCCAATGCTTTTGGACATCCACAGTGTATACTCCGGGTATTATATGTGTGTTGCTACCTTTTCATGGGAATTCTATCCATACTGAAAAGGGCGAGATATCCATATATTGCACTGTATGTCTTGTATATTTTTTGTATAATTTATAATTTATATTGTATATTTTTGTATAATTTATAATTTGTATAATATTTGTATATTTTTTTGTATAATTTTGTATATTTTTTATTTTGAGGGGGAATTATATCCATATATTGTACTTTATGTCTTGAATATTTTTTGCCTAATTTCTTGTATAAGTTTTGTATAATTTCTTGTATAAGTTTTGTATAATCTCTATATGTGAAGTTTTTCTCCCCGTCACTCGGCTAAAGATGGGTCTTATACCAGTTAGACTTTCCTGGTAAGCAAATGTAAAATAAATAAAAATAAATATTTCTGGACTTTTACATCCCCTTGCTTCCATGTAGACTCCTGCAAGTGGAAATTTTCTGCGTACACTACCAACACAGACACAGACCCCAGGATTTATGAACCTTGCGCCAGGCGCCAGCATAGCGTCGGCGTTATAACGCCAAATATGGCTGCTGAGCGATTCAGGTATGAATGAATTCCACGTGCACTACCGGCGTGCGCCGGACCGTCTCCGCCCCCGGCGCAGGTATGCAAAACACACTGTGTGCGGTATTGCACCATGCAAATGAGGGCAAATAGCGATCCACGAAGTGGCGCAGGCGTAGCGTAAGAGACGCGGCAATGTAAACCAAAAAAAAGGTTTACATTTACCCAAACATACCGGAGGAGTAACGGAAGGCTGTCAAAGTCAGGTATCATATAGGTGCAATATGCCAATGTGGAAAGGCACCGAGAATGTCCAAAGAAAATATGCACAAAATGTAAAAATGACATAAATGGCACGTGACGTAGAAAGAACAGCAGACCCTGGGATATGTGCACAGAAGTTGCAAAGCAATGAAATAATATGACAATGTCCTAAAAGAGCAGTATAACGCACATCAGCTGCACAGCCACCACACACCATAGTATGTATGTAAAGCTTCAACCCCAGCGCAATGGTTGTCAAGGAGTGGTGGCGGTGTTCGGCGCCGTAACCATGTATTAGTAGTCAATTCCATGCAAATGAGGCAGATAATAGTGAATCGCAAAACGCGCGGCGTAAGGATGGAGCAAGCGGCGTGGCGGTACTACACCGAGGAGTGGCCTACACGAGATACATGTCAACCACAGAGGGTGTGCCACTGTAGGAGGAAGGATATTGGAGGTCAGCAAATCTGGGCTGTACAATGCACATCACAGCATCAGGACTGGCGTGTTAGGAAATAGATGCGCTGAGAGTACAGAATGCGCGTACAGATGCATGTGCACGAGGATGACTACGTTGCCTAAACCAGTCATGTGGCGGCCTCACCGTCAACAACCACGGATATAGGAAGGTAATGCGGAGAATACGAGGAAATGCGGAAGCAGTGTAAATGGAGCCGTAATGAGCAATCAACACCAATCAATGCAGGAAGGGCAAACGCCGGCAGCTGATAACTCTGCATGCAGACTCCTGCATAACGGGAAAGGGGAGGCATATGAGTGCAAAGATAGTAGGGGATGTAGTAGAAATGCAAAGAGCAAAGAACCGAAATAGCACAGCCAAGTACAGAGGTAGCATAACTGCGGCTGCAGATAAAATGCATCATATGCCATGTGCCTGCAGGATGCAGTAATGTAAGATGCAAGGCCAAGGCAATGCAGGCAACTGTAATGTAACACTACAGGCAGTACCGTTGCAGTTGCAACCGTAAAACCACGGAAATAATCCATGGATACGTCTGCACAGACACACCCAATGACATCACCGGGTATACAGCACAACAGTATTAAATGTGAATGCACACAACACACAGCGCGATTTCCCAAACGCCGCACCGTAGGGTGTAAACAGACGGGAACTTTTAATATGTATATGCTGGGTGCCGCCGTGGCCGTGATGCATAGGTATGTGGCAGAGACAGACGGAGTTGCGGAGGGTGGTGCCGACAACTACCGTCGGCCTCACAGGAGAAGGAGAGTGTTCAGACCAAGGGTGACCTACCAGGGGCTGCGAGACCTGGAGATAGTAGAGAACTACAGGGTGGACAGGGACACGTTACAGCAAATAGTGGAGCTGTGCCGGCCGTGCCTGAGAACAAGAGACAACAGAGGGGAGCCCATCCCAGTGGACACAAAGGTATGTGTGAGCTTGCGAATACTGGCTACAGGTACCTTTCAAAGGCCCACCGAGGACATAATGGGCATCTCACAGGCATCAGCATCCAGGGTACTACACCAGTTCCTGGATGCCATGTTACCACATGCCCATGAGCACATAAATTTCCCCACATCTCAGGAGGAGTTGGCTAGCAATATGCGCCGCTTCCACCGTGTGGCACAATACACGGAGGTCCTGGGTGCGATAGACTGTACGCACATAGAAATTAAGTCACCACCGGGAGCAGGGTAGACGCTACATAAACCGCAAGGGATACCCCTCCATCAATTGCCAGGTCGTGTGCAATGCGCAGGGCATTATTATGGATGTGTGTGCTGGCAGCCCTGGAAGCTACCACGACTCCCATATCTGGCATGCCTCACAGCTGTATCAGGTATTCGCCAGCGGGGACATCACACAAGGTCACCTTGTGGGGGATGCTGGATACGCACTGGAGCCGTGGTTGATGACACCCATCAGAAATGCACACACACACATGCAAGAACGCCATAATGAGGCACACGCACAAATGAGAATAATCATAGAGCGTGTGTTGGGGATGTTGAAATCACGGTTCCGGTGCTTGGATACATCCGGTGGAGCCTTGCAGTACTCTCCAGGCACAAGTGCCCACATATTCATAGTATGTTGTATGCTACACAATATGATTCTGCGGAAACAGCTGCTGCAGGGACATAATGCCGGAGGGCCACCAAGCCCGCCACAACTGCCAGGGCAAGCACAGGCACAGGGCGTTCAGCGCCATGGACACACTGAGCCAGCCCCAGTAGGTAGACAGAGGCGTACCCAATATGCCTACGCCCTGGCAAAGAGGGAACGCATAGCACATACTTTGACAGTGTAGGCCCCATGGACTGACACCTCCTGACCTGCACACACAGTAAAATGGACGCCACACAAACATGTCCGCCCGTAATGTGTACCGTATGTGCGGACGTATGTGTGACTCCAACAAAGGCACCGCCCAAACACTGCACACCCAATAGCCAGCAGAGCATGGAACGCCAACACCTCAACGCACGCGGGTTCTACAGCACACGGCGTAGCCGTATGCTGCCACTATCGCCGCAAGTCGACCACATATGTACTCATGTGCATACACAGATACGGAAATACATATCAGTACACATGTAGAAATATATGTACGCATACACAGATATAAAGTACAACAGGGTAATATGGAACCCAGGGATGCAAGTTCACAGATAAGTAAGACGCGAAATCACCACATAGTAAACATAGTGACCGACAACCCGATCATCCTGGAGGGTGGGCAGAGCAGGTAACGCTAGCCATGGAAATGTTAACCTGCATCAATACATATCCGCGTGTCGGGATGGTCACCAGTCCACGGTACAGTAACGGGATATGTGTAGGGTTACCACCTGTCCCACGTTGTGAGGGACAGTCCCCCTTTGTGCAGTTGTGTCCTGCAAAAACATTGACAAAATGGCAAATCTCTTGAGATTGTAGGACAAAACTATTTCCTATATTTTCTTTATTAGTTGCATAAAACAGTTATTTTGTAGAAGAAACATCTAAATATTATAATAAACAGAATAAGCAACTGTAATGCTACAAGTTTGTATTCTGGCAAAAAAGTGAATTGCTGTCCTTTGTACTGGCCGTGGGTATGTGTTGGCATGCAAAATCTGACGTTTCTACAAAAATGTCCCACTTTGGGCATTTGAAAAGGTGGCAACCCTATATATGCGTGTCATATCCATAGGATATGAGTGCGGAGATACACGCCGCCACCGGCGCCAACGTAGGTATTGTGTTCAACCGTCGGTGTGAAAGCGGAAAGCATACCAGTGAAGTGTACGACATTATGAGGAACGTACCTCATTTGGGGTGTAAAACAGTTCATGTTCCTCGCAGTTCCTCCAAGTTCCACATTGAAAATGTCTGTCAAACATCCATTGTTAGGAATGTATATAAATGACATCCTGGTAAATAGAATGTACTCATAGTAATTCATTAAAGGTTCTTCACTGTAAGTAAATCAGCATATTATAATCAACCTATGACCTACTTAGCTGAAGTTGTCACTATGCCATTACTATGTGTTCCACATTATGCCCATTTGTTTCACATTACTACTGTGTGTGTTCCTCACTCTGGAAATAGAAGGTTGACAGCCATGGCGGCAATATGTGTATGTGTGAGGTGAGGTTGTCGTGTGTTCCGCTGTGTGTGTGTAATGTGTGTGCCAGTGTAAAATGTGTATGTAGATGACATGTCACAGGCGGAGTGTAATAACAGGCGTAGGCATACAGTACAGGAACCATAGGCGTATGTACAGCAGTACCCACAAAGTAGTACTGACATCTCCTCAGTGGCTATGCACGTGGCGACGTAAAAGGATGCAAAGCGGAAATGTCCCAAAGTGTACCACAGGGCCATAGCCAACAGGAGATGCAAAGGGCGCATGTACAAACCATGACCGTATGTATGGCGGCCATAAGGTAGACTCCACACGGTCCGTCGGCAACGTTACACAGCATCAGGCATGTACGGCGAAAATACGAATGTGCTATCCCGGCACCGATCGTGAACACTTACGGTCCCGTAAATACCGCGGTGTGTTCCACGACCGTGAAGTAAGCAAGCGGCACACGAATAGGAGGCTACCGGTAGCATACAGGCCGCCCCAAGTATAGCACCACATTCACCGTAACTATCAGCGACAAAATGCCAATGGATAGTAGGCACGGACGAACATCCGCAGATATATAACCGATGTGAAGGAGGAATACGTGCAGGAAGCACACATGCAGGCGATACCGACAGCACACGACATCAACAAAACAAACATTCCCGGAACAACAGACAGGTAACCTGCAGCTCCCCAAGCAGGGATGGAGCACACACACAAGCATATCTGGTATGTATAAATGCAAGACTCACACCCCGTACCCGTCACCCACATCCGCAGATATACCCCATTGCACATATCAAAGGGATAACAGCTAAAACCGTAGCAAACACATACAGGCAGTCAATGACAGCGGCATACCCACAACAAGCTCGTGGGAAACACTAGCAGCGGCTGATGCATCCTTGCATCCGCTGTGTACAGGAAAATAACAGCCATGTTACACATCTGAATGCACAACGCCATCGACAGACGCCGCCAGGACACGGAGACCCACATGTCGAACACAATACCATACCCAACACACACAATCCACGGCTAACACCACAGCGAAATGTACCCGACACCACACATAGCGGATGCAGTCACACAAACATGATACAATACATACCACCCTCACGAAGGTATTGCAAATAACCAACGGCCACACGAGGAAAGAACCATGGCCTAGTGCCAGCGTAGCGAACGAAAGGAGGAGGGATCACCGCTGATATGCGCATCAGGACACACCGAGGTGCAGTTATTGGGCTGATTAACCCACATGCCTCAGGTGACGGCGAATATAAGGAAGACTCCTGGATATTCAAACCGTATGTTCATACCGAACAAACAGGAATACAGAAGGAGAAACAAGGAAATAGAGACGAACGCAGAACCAAAGGCGGAAAGGTATGTCGAACCCACGACATGTACTGGTGTGTAACGCATACGATACGTGATGAATCTGTACAGTATGTGAACGGTGTGTGTAGGTAAAGATACCTGTCCATCAGGCAGAGAGAGGCGAAGGTTGGATATGTAATGCTAAAACGCGCAGCATACCAGCGACTGTGGACAACGTGTGCACAGCAGTGGGACAACATGTACACACCCGGGATAACCCCAGGTTCGGCTTGCCACCTTTTCAAATGGCCAAAGTGGGAAATCTTGGGACACACATCAGATGTTACAGGTGGACACATACCCATGGTCAGTACAAAGGTTAGAACTGTACTCTTTTGCATAAAGAAAAGTGTAGTCTTGTAGCAGTTAAGTTGCTTATTGTGTGTCTTGTAACATTTAGGAATGTACATACATAAATAACTATGTTATGCAACTCTTACATAAAAATGGGATATAGTGATGTCCTACAATCTCAGGACATTTGCCATTTGTAATATATTTTGTCAGGACACAACTGCCCAAAGAGGGACTGTCCCTTGCAAAGTGGCACAGGTGGTAACCCTACCCCAGGTCTGCCATAGGGGTTGCAAACACAGAACAATGCCACCACCCACGCTGATGCTGGCAGTGGATATCCAACAATGAAGTGCCACAGCAGGGGATAGGACATGTATGTATAGTGTCACAGCACACATGTGCATGGGCATATACCGTCGATGTCATACGGAATGTGCGCACGACGTGCACGTATCCCACGCAGTAGGGGCGACTATGTCAATTATGTGTAATGCAAAGCTGTCATGATGGATATGTTCACAAATCATAGACAGTATCACAGGCATAGCATGCATGATGGAGGGATGGCCTAATGTTATGTACATACACAAGATATGTATGGCCTGCACATATGGGACAATGTAGTAGCAGAATAGGTACCCGAAATGGAGGGAACAGCAAGTAACCATGTCCAAACATTCCATAGCAGGTGCAATGTGTGCCACAATGATGTCCAGCAGGGCCGTGTGTAAACACATGTGCAATGTACACAGTACTGACACCCACCCCCCATGGTAGTGTCCACTGAACGGCAGAAGTGGATGTCAACTGTCATGTCTATACAGTACGTCCGCTGTGTTGGTACCATGGGTCTGTGTCACCCTACCAGCAAGGGAGCTATCACATGACTAGTGACACAGTGTGCCCCTGTGGGATGTGCACAGGACCTATGTCCCACAGCACGGTGTGTGTCCAGTCTGTGGATGTCACACAGGCGCCCGGGCCGAGCAATGTGGCATGTGTGCACACATGCAGGACTGCTCCTCCCACCCTGCCCACTGCAAACGCCATGTAGGAGTACTACATGCATCAGTACTGCGGAGAACATGGCCCATGGCAGAGTAGATTACACCCCTGTGTTAGTGGCATGCAGGTGAGTACAGATGTGTTACATGACTGTCATTTGCATATGTAAACTGTCTGAGCCGGGTAGAGAGCACCGCATGACTATACTGAGACATGTAACGTTGTATCCATTGTGTAAGGTACACCACACATGTGTTATTGTAACACGGCCTGCGTGTACATGTGTGTATGGCACTGGTACAAGGGCACCCAAGGTATCAGCTAGACATACGGTCCAGAAATGCGTGGTCCTGCACATGTGTACCCACGCCATGGTGTAATATGGCAACCACAGCACCATGTGGGCCATGTGTGTACATCAACCATGTACAACGTGATATGCCTGTATAGGGACAGTATCCATGTGATACACACCGCATGACTGTCAGTATGCAAAGGTGATGTGTATGCACTATGTGTGATGTAACTGATGCAATGATATCTACATGATATATCTGCCACACTGACACCTGTATGGGTGTCAGCAACATGAGTAGGATGAGCTAGAATGCTGCCAGGTATGTAGAAGTGGTATATGTAGGCATGTACAGTACTGTGTGACAGCAGGTAGTGTACGTATGCAAATACTGAGCATGAGGGGCCACATGTCTGAGGACCGTGCAATGTCACACGTCCCTGACTTGTTGTAGTTAGCATGATATGCCTGCACCACTGTGTGAACTGTACAGAAGGCACATGGCGTAACATCCCGATACATAGGGTGCGATGTGATGCTGGATGTGTACACTGGCAATAGCATAAAGTGGAATGGTGCTGAAGGGCAAAGAGCGGATCATGTCTGATGTGATACCCTCTGTACCACCCCAACCACCCATGCAATAATATGACAGGTGGCCAGCATGGGATGTGGTGTGCTGTGGCGCACAGAAGCCCAACAAGGGTGCCAGGAAAGGCATGCAGGTAGTCAATGAGTGTGTGAAGCATGTATGTCAAGATGTGGCCCAGTGCCATACTGAATGGCCCAGTCATGGGTGTAGAGATGCAGCCCCATACGTGCAATGCAGTACCATCCATGTGTAGTGTGATAGATGTGGTAGTGTGGTGGTCAGGGTGCACAACGTACATGAATGGGCTAGCAGTCACTGGCGTGTGCTGCTGCAGAGACATGTAACAGCCAGGTTGGCGGGATACAACAACTACGGCGGTTTGAGGTGACATTGGGACTGTGTTCCCGGACATAACATGTGCATGGCAGTACTATGTATGTGTCCACAGGGTTAATACAATGTCCAGCCAAGGATTGGAACCCTGTAGTGAGTGAGAGTGTGTATTGTTGGTAGGTACCCCATTGGCAGGCACGATGACAGCAACATCTGTGTCGTCAATGCCTGCATGACCGTGGTATGCTGCATTGAATGTGGATGTAGTCAAACAGCAGAGACATACCACCACACTGCGTGAGGGCCCACACTGCAATGTCTGGCAGTCATGTGTAGGTAGCTAGCTGTGGAGTATGTCATGCACCATCAGGACACACCATGACTGTCAAGTGACACACAACACACAGGTGAACATAACTACCGTGCAACAGCCTGCACATGTGCCCATACAGCACGTGTGCATGGAACAGGAATACCACTGTGGCGTCTGTGAAAAGGCCAGTACCACCATGTCTCAGTGTGGAATAGCATGGTCCCTACCAGTGTGTAAATGTAGCAGAAGTGCACTGTGATCAGTGTTGGCATAGGCACGTAGACTGTCCATCGTACGGGGTGCCATGCCATCAACTACCACTGTCAGTGGATGTCAGTAATACCGGCTGTAGTGTGTATGTACCATGCATGCTGCTATGGTTGTGTGTTTAGGGTGTGGCTAGCAGGGATGGTAAGCATGGATGTTCAGCAAACAGAGGGGAGGTGTGTAGGCCTAGCACACAGACACATGGAGGTTTGGTGCATGCTGAGGGTAGTGTAGGTATGGTATGTGTCGTGTAATGTGTCACCCAGCTATGCGTACTGCATGGCCAAGCATGTGTGGGTACATGGGAGTCCATACTAGGGAAGGGCGTGTTGCTGGCAATACATAGCAGTAGCAACTGTCCTAGGTGCAATGTACAGTATGCCAACCCGACCGGCATGTAACCTGTGGTGTACAGTGTATTCACTGTCGCATGTCACAATGTGCGTAGCGGCCACGAACATGGGTATCTGAACATGGACTACCTATGATGCAATGTGTCATGGGAATATACAGTATGTGTGTAAATCACGGTGTGGTGTGGGAACCACCCACCCGTGTGTGTTGCAGTCCAGGTATGTGCCTGGGAGGTATGATCTGTGTACAATCTGGACTGGCAGGTGTGCCGTGTAGGGCATGGAGGCAGGTCCCAGGCACTGCAGATAAATGACATGTGTGCTGTACTGTGTGTGCAGTGCTAGTGTACAGCACAGTGGAGGGTGTAAGCATTGTCACACATCACTGCATGCTGTGCCTACCTGTGACAGCCCTGCCGGAGACAGACATGTGACACCGCTGCACAGGCAGCATAGCATGTGAAGATGTACATGTGGGCTGCACACCTTAGGCAGATGTCCACACGTCATGTGTGCCACGGTAGTGTGGTTGAACACGACTATCAGACTGGACAAACAGCACATGCCTGCATAACAACAGTATGACCATAGTCAACAGTCCCAGTGACAGAGTAGGCCAATGTAGACTATCCCTGCATGCAGACCACTGGCTACTGGACACCTGGCTAGACACACACCTGGAGGGTTAATTCACCATTGAGCCATCACATGTCCAAGTCCATGTGGGCCGTACAATGTCATCACAGGGTGGTCACAATAGCAGGTGGCAAGGCAGACACGGTGTACCAGGTGATGTGTCATGTGTGCATATGTCGACTAGCACAGCCGTTCACATGTCTGCAACATACTGGTGCACGATGTATACTGTTACATGATGAATGGAACTGCACTGTCACCCACTACAGGGCCATCTGACACAGGTGTGTTGTGACTGGTGTAACCCATGTTTGCACAGGATACACACTGCTGTTGTAGGCAGCCATGCTGGTGGCCACCAGTGATATATGCAGTGGTCATACAGACATACCGTACACAGTGTTCATGCAGGAATGTCCATTGTCGTGGACGATGCGCTGCTATGTGAATGTAGGTGTTTGTTGTGAATGTCACACATCCAGAAGACACCATCTGGTGCAGTCATGGTTGTCAACACCGGTACACACAGCCACAGCAGTCAGAACCCAGTCCTGACAATGTGTGTCAGTCACCCTCGTACTGTGTGACATATGTGCACATGGC
Source organism: Protopterus annectens (assembly GCF_019279795.1). Lineage (NCBI taxonomy): Eukaryota > Metazoa > Chordata > Ceratodontiformes > Protopteridae > Protopterus > Protopterus annectens. The sequence continues at coordinate 138,561,077 of NC_056729.1, forward strand.
GGAACACCTCCCACTGTCATCTAAGCTGGCTACATGATGGCTGGAATGTGCTGTAGAAATGTACAATGCTGGTAGCCGAATGAAGTACCTGGAATCAGACACAGTGCGCTATGTCAGCCATGTAAACCATGGACAACAATGATGGCGCAACAGACACAATAAATGCAACGACACATGGAACATGTGCACATGACAACCCCGAATGAGGTATGTTGCACATATTGATGTACAATTGTCATCTATGGCCATAGCATGGATGCAGACACACATACTCCACAGGTAGTACCATGTGATGTAGGTAGGGGGCATTGCTCGTGTACATGTCACAGTAGATGTCCACACACATGTCCTGCATAGCCGTCATGTAGGGGTAGCTGTGGTATGTGACAACTGGACATGCCCATACAAATTACCATGTCCCACAGGAGATGTGTTAGGTGTGTACCACATGTGACGTGCTGACAACAAGCTGCGATGTGTATGGCTGCCGGTGTACCTGTGTGACATTGTCTGTGATGGGTGCAAAGGCACATAGTATCGTATTGCATGCACACAAGCCCCACATAGGTGCATAGCCTGAACATACAGTACAAGGAGTGTGTGGGATGATAGCAACCCACAGGTGGAGATGGGTACGGACGGCAGCCCACAACCACATGTGTGTGTACGGTGTTCACGTCCACGACACATGAGCATCTGAGAGGCTAGCGTCACAGCTGTACAGGGTCGCATGCATATATGTTCAGCAACATCCCTGTATGTCCCACCACTGGCCCGTGGACCGATGGACACCAACCAAATGTGCAGATATGAGATGTGCACAGCACATCACAGATGCCTACCGTAGAACAGGCCTACCATGTACACATGTGCACAGTAGGTCTGCGCCACCTGCAGTCAAACACGTTAGGTGCCAAACCACACCAATAGTCCAGGCAATGACACAGATGGGCGTGCATGCCTGTGTGTATGTATGTCTGTGAATGCCTCCGGCATAGCAATATAGCTGTGTCACCGTTGTGAACAACAATATGAATGGGTTGTATGTGTGAGGGTGCATCATATGTGTATGGTCAGATCGACGATACCATCAGTGGGCCTGCTATGTGAACATCCCTGTCCCCATACATGGATACCTCTGCTGAGCCCAACACCACATTCACAGAGGGAGGGATGGCGGTGTGTAGTGCAGCAGCAGACATGTGGGTGGCAGCGGGCACTGGATGTACACATATGTGTTACCCACATCAGTTCAGGCAGCCATCCATGTGCATGGGATAGTGGTGTGTGTCCACATACAGCACTGTGTCGATCAATATCCCAGCACATAGCACCTGCCAGGGCTACAGTGTATGCATGGATGTGTGATACCTGCATGCACCAGACACACCCTCAACAAGCAGTGTACAGCATACCTCGCTCGAGGACAGTGTCCACACCATGGTGATAAACATGTTGAATGTCCATATTCACACAGCTATGACATATGCAATGGACAGCCACCCTGCCAATACCGTCAACCCCAGGTGGATCACACCCAGTGCCATGTATGTGGCATACCCTGCCATATCATGCAGAGCTGACCAGCAAGGCTGCATGAGCTATCACAGTCCCACATGGTGCAATGGACAAAAGGCACTCTCACTATCAACCATACACAGCAGTAATGTGGCGATGCACCCTGTCATGTTACAGGTGCTGTGTGATGCTCTGCACAATGTGTGTGTGTACATGCTATGCATGGCCTTTCCTGCTAATGTGTCATGGTTACACATTGCTCCATGTCTATCACATATGCAACACAGGTGAGCTGTGGCAAGTTGTCCAGCACCCGTACAGTGCTGTGTGGAAGTACATGGCACAACACATGCATGTGCAGGTGTCCATGTGTATGTGTACAGTGCCGCTGCTGGCGTTCACAATGGACACAGATGTGATGTGTACTGACATATACACAGCGTCCAGGTGAACAGTACCACAGATGTCACATGGGGACCTATGCCAACTGATATGGACATAGGTGCAGCCAGGTACACATGTCCATGGCAGGCTAACATCTACATGGTGCGTGTACAGTGTGATGGGGTGGCACACAGATATGATGTGACACCCAGTGCTCAATGGTGTGAAGCCAGAACATCGGCTGTGTCACTGCCACGATGCCCTTCACAGATCACTGTGCAGATGTCGTACATGTCATAGCAATGTATTTCCAACAGTATGCCAGCACAGCAGTGTGAATGTGACCTGCCACCATCATTATGTCTTCCAGATAATGCCACGTTCCGTCTTCCACCATTCAGCCGACAGGAGGAGGAGGTGATCATTCCATACCTCCATGGCAACCACGCCGCCCTATTTAGCCATGTGCCACAGCAGGCACAGGACCGGCAGGAGATGTGGGAGGAGATGTGCAGGAGGGTGAACAGCGTGGGCGTAAACAACCGCAGCTATCAACAAATCCGCAGGCACTGCACAGACCTGATCCGGCATGCAAGACAGCGTGCCGCTGCAATCGCCAGGCAACAACGTGGGACAGGTGGTGGGCCACCAACCCAGCCCCCACTCACAGCCACGGAGGAGCTCCTGGCCAGTCTGGGGACACCCACGGAAGAACACGCAGAAACACTTGCGTCCATCGTGGAGGTGGGTGTCTCCCGAGATATGAGCCTGGAGCCGCATGGTAAGTCAGTGTTGCATGTTTGTATGATAGGCGACGTGGGTGTGGGTGTCATAGTACAACACATGATATAGCAATACATGCCAGGTATATGGCCACACAAGATGCAAACCATAGTATGCTATGTTGTGTTAGCAGACATGTGCATAGCACATGCTACCACACACATGCATGATGTGAGATGCACAGTGCTGACTGTGGAGATAGTAATGGCTAATGTGTATACCTTTGTGCAATGCCTTTACAGGTACGTCTGGCGTGTCGCAAGGACAAGGGTCTGTTGCAGGTAAGTCTGTTGCTAGTCAAAGGCATGTTCTGCTGTATTGATATTCCCCATGTGTCTAGGCATGACATGCTCACCTGTGTGTGCCCCAGTCACGGTATACAGCTCGCACCACCTGACACACACAACACCCATGTACAGTAGATACACCCGTTAGCGTAGAGTGCTATGACACCACACAACCTATTGGTGTGTTACGTGCAGTCAGCTATGCATACAATGGTGTAGGTGTTACACAATGGCTGCATGTGTAGTATGCATTGGTATGCCAGTGCAGTATGCACACAGTACCACATAGTGAGCTGTGATCTGGCCAGAGCACAGGTGTTACCAATGTGACCCATGCCCCTGCATCGGGTGCACACGTTGTGACATGGCACATGCCATGTCCCATGCACGTGGATGTCTGGCTGCAGCATTGTCACACCATGACATGACCTATGCACAACATAGCAGACATCCACACTGTCAGCATATCCGTACAGAATGTGACACCTCACACTACTATGGTTGTATGTCACATGGGCCACCACAGGGCCGTGTGCACGATGTCTACCACACACAATAGTCAATGACTCAGACAGACAAGGCCATGGTTGATACCTACAGGCATGTTGCCACACAGCACATCCACAGTGGGTACTCACCGTTGCACCCTGTACACACATAGTGGGTTCATCACTGTAGTGGACCCCCTGGACATCCAATGTAGTACACCAGTGACATGGAACGCCTCTCCACAGCTACTACAGGTGCCTCCAATGTCCACCATATACGTGCTGCTGAGCATCTGAACTGACTTACAGACATGGCAATGTAATGCGTCCAGGTCACGCATCGCACAGACACATAGCTGTGTCCTGCTACTGTGCAGTGGCACAGAGCCCGCACTACACACTGTACAGCTATGCACACAGCTCACAGCAAACGTACCTGCACAGACATCACTGTTACCCATACATTGTATCTGTAGACTGTACACATAACACTGCACCGTGACAGCCATTGTGATGTGGTGCATGCGGTGGGTCACCATCGTCACATGTCCACATGATACCGCACATGTTTGCGGTGTACATTACATACTGTCGGCAGCCATGTGTACTCTCAACTCGCCCGCGGCCACACGGTGTATCACGCTGATGCATGCAAACTACCATGAATGTGTGTACTGCATGCCTACTAAATGACACCTGCCTGTTGTACTGTCCCCACCAGGGCAGTGTACATACTGCCACTATGAATGTCTGGTCTGCATTCACTGGTCTGTGTTGTGTGAATGCTGCATGCCACCTGCATTATCACATGCATGCTGTGTGTGTGTGTGTGTGTGTGTGTGTGTGTGTGTGTGTGTGTGTGTGTGTGTGTGTGTGTGTGTGTGTGTGTGTGTGTGTGTGTCTGTATTGTAACCGATGGTATGTCTTTGTATTGACAGGTGCTGTAGGTGAGTTCCCCTCCTGCGGTCAATCTGATGCTAGTGTCCCCACAGATACTAGTGGTGATGACCATGTGCATGAGGCACAGGCAGGGTCGTCACAGGCAGACTCTGTGCCACTGGAGAACATCACACATGCGTCCCTTTCATCCCCGCACACGGTTCAGATGCCGACACATACCCCAACACCGTTGACCATAGATGACGGTCAGTCAGCGTCTGTTGTCCCTGAGCAGGAATGTGTGGTGGCTGCAGAAGGTGTGGGTACACGATGTTGCCAGTGTAAGGACTGGTGCAGTGCCACGCAGGCATGTGGCAGGTGCTGCTCGTGGGGAGCACCGCTAGACATACACCTGCCGTACAGGGTGCAGCAGCTGGTATAACCAGACGCATGTTCCAGACTGTAATGGGGGGCGCAGGCACGTGCCGAACGGCAGAACCAGGAAGGGCAGAGGCTGCAGAGGTCCGCAATCCGTACCCTGAATGACAACATCCAGGCATTGGCGAATGCACAACAGCATCTTGCCGATGTTCTGGATAGGAGATTGGGTGACATGGCTGGTATCCTCGACCGAGGCATGGCCATCCTTGAGCGTGCGCAGTCCGTGCAGGAACACCAGGTAGGGGTGAGGCATAGGGCACGTGGGCGTGTGCCAGCAACACCACCTGCTGCAGGTCAGCGTGTGCGTGCCACCTCCCATGCCCACCCAGACAGTGCTGGTAGCAGCAGCAGTGCAGCTGCTACTACACCATCCACACCAGGACAGAGCAGGCCACGTGGGCGTGGCCCTGGCCGCGCCCGTCGTGGGCACGTTTCCAGCGGACATGTGACATCGGAGAGTGGACAGTCCGTACCTCCACCCGGTCGTGCCCGTGCGACCCCAGGCAGGCGGGTCAGGTCGCCGCCGGCAGACACAGTGAGCCGTAACACCTGCACTGTACAGTCAGGGGCTGCCAAGCATACCCCGTGTAGGCATCACAGATGACTGAACTGTGTACACACACACCCACACACAGCAGACACAACTGTAGGGCTCCACCACACCCACATGCAATCTACATAGTCATGCCCACTCAATGCACTGGCCCTTACACACACACATGATGTCATCCATTGGTACAGCCCATGCCTGTGGCACACATCACCCTGTGCATATGATGAAGTCTCTGCCGCATAACTGTGAGCTACACCATCACTGCGGTTAAGCTAACATATTCTGATGCACAGGGTGGACACGATAGTGAGAGGTGTATGTGATACCTGTGTCCGCATACTACGTGATGTGTATGTTGTGGTGTGTGTGTATGGCTGGTGACAGGTATGTATGTGATGTGGGTTGTGCACGGACATCATGCAGCAGACATACCATGCAGGACAGGTGCAGCATTCATTGATATGTGTACACAGTATGTGTGGTGGTTACATGTGTAGCACCATGTCGGTGCAGTTAACCCGTATGATACTGATGGTGTACTTGCACGTGCCTACTGGGAGCACTGTAATTAGTTCCCCACGTGTAGTCGTGGGGTACCCACAGGCATGTCTGGCAACATCAGCATAGCACAGTTACCGCATCCGGCATGGACCCCTACATAGGTACATAGGCGCACATGAGCGTAACAGGATATGTGCCCTACGACATGTGTGGACCTAGCATGACTGTGTGTGGCGTCTAACACCCCTCAGGATGGGGATGCCATATCCATCAGTCCCCAGTCCCTGGTCTAGCAGTGACACACAGATGTTGCCTGGCGCATAACTATCGTCACACATCCACACGTCATTAGCAGTCCTGGGCGAAGGCAGTCAGGGCCTTTCCTTCACATGGCCTGGCACTCCTCCCCGTGTTGTAGGGGGTGTCTGGCCGTTAACCCTGTTCCCCCAGCACGTCCCACTCATCTTTGTGTTGAGGTGTTTGACAGTCGCTTCTGTGCCCGTGTTTGCATGGAGCCTGGGAGGTGGAATGTGCCCATGTCACCCAGGTCAGACATGGCCGTGTATGTCAGGCACAGATCACCACGGAGCAGCTGTGCTGTGAAGATCCACAGCCGGTGTCCCCTTGGCCGTGTAGCTTGTGACACATGTCCTAGCACCGTCATACCCGTCTTGTGGAACGTTTGCGGTCCTTCCGAGTGCTGCAGGCGTCAGGTTAGCTACAGGCCACATGTGCCATTGTACGCAGTCAGTGCTCTGGTGTGTGATGTGTACAGGGGTACAATGAACACCCCTGATGTGGTTGCCATTCCATCCAGACCAGGAGGCCACAATGGAATGTCTTCACACCCACATTGCCATTGTGTGTGTTGACAGAGGTTGCCGACAGGTGTGGTAGCCATTTCCTGAACACGTCCACCATCTTTAATGGCGTACCACCTACATGTGACATTGGGACGAACATGTCCTTCACACTGGGTAGGGCTGCACCTTCTCTGGCATTTAGTAGCAGGCCATGGCTCTGGCACCAGTCATCCATGTCTATGACGCCCTAGGTGGATGTCCGTGTAACATGGGGTGTTGGGTATGTTGGCGGTGCGTAGTCATCTGCATACCTTGTCTGCTACAATCCCCTATGATTGCATGCACATTAGAAGGTCGGATGCCATATGGCAGGTGGCCCAGGAGTGAGCCCTGTGGGCCTCCACTGGGTCCAGATATGACTGTGACAAGGCACCTTGAGCACCAACCCTGTGTGGTGTGACCTCCAACCTGTCTGAGAAGCATCGGGTGACATATGTCCCCACATGTATGCTGGCGAGCCTTTCCATGGGTCCCATGTGTAGTGTGCTCTGAACGCTCCCACCAGGTCATGGTACTGTGTGCAAACCCACGTATCCCCATCAATGGCCTTGGTGACCACTCCAGACTGGACGAGCAGGTTCGGGAGGCAGGATCCGCCCTTGACTATGTAGTTGTGGGTATGTTCCGGTATTGGCTGTACACCGCTATCTGTAACCATGGCCACCTGTATGGACCTCCCCACAGCTTTGCAGACAACACTTGTCAAGCGTATAGGGTGTGGCTGTTGACAGTCCATAGGAGCACTACCCTGGCATAGTGGGACCACAGATGCCATATGGCATCCATTGGGGACATAGCCCATAGTAAGGCTAACATGACACAGTGGCTGCATGTGTGGGCCGAGGGCCTCAATGAGGATGGGTAGCACACAGCCAGGGACACCATCGGTGCCCATTGCTGACGTGTCAACCGCCATAGAGATATGGGATCACTCCAGGCCATATGAGATGTTTGGGAGGATACACTCTGGTGGGATGGATATGTTCCCTGTTGGGGGGGGGGATGTATGCATGGAACATGTCCTGTGGTTTGCAGACAATGTCTGTGGGTGCAGTGACTGTTGTACCATTCTGGACCATTTCCAGGCAAGTCTGTGTGCGCCAACCATGTCCTTACCACAGTTAGGGAAGGCCCTGTGGTTGTCTCATGTGCCCTCTGCAGTACCACTCCCACAAGCGGCCGTGGATGATGGTATGTGGGGCCGTATGGTGACGCCGGTATGAATGGGTGATGGTTTCCCTGGTACTGTCATTGCTCTGCCATGTATTAGCTCCAACTGTTGATGTACAGGTAGTCAGTGGCTGCGGTCCACCACACCATGTGCCTACCTGTGGTGGACAAGGTCCTGATGTCATCATGTTTGCCTGTTGCAGACATGCATGTGGGTGGTCGGGGAAGGCATTCGTTAGGCGTTTGCTGGTCTGGCCTGTGTTCAACACTGGCATGGAGGACTTGTAGGGTACCACACCGGTCGTATGATGTGTGTGGTTTTCTGTGGAGAGGTCATCACTGAGGTCCCCCATGCTGGTGTTGGTTACAGGGAGTGGATGACCAGTGTATCCACTATACGGTCTTGCATCACCATTGAGGGCTGTACATCCTGTGTGGGGCATATCCTCACCATGTGTGATGGGCAGAACTGTCAGACATCCCCCCCTAGTATGTATGGTGCATGGCTGTTTAACAGTGGCCAGGTGTGTGAACACCTGGGACTGCTGGCGTACTGTGTTGTGCTATGGGTAATGTTCCCAGGCTATGTATGGGTGGTTCATGTCACCCAATACGGTGCTGTTGTGAGAGCATGCCCACTCACCAGTGTCCTCAGGACATCTGTGAAGGTATCCTGTGTTTGTGAGGGTTGTCTGTAGCATGCAACAAACTGTAGGCCAGTCCTACACATGGTTAATTGCACCTAGATATTCCCCGCAGCAACGGCCACGTCTGTGGCATGGCCGGGTTGCTGTTGTGTGGCTGGACACACAGGACGGTCCGCATCCCGCCACCCATGCCGTCGCACCATGTGTATGCATGTCTGCTCTGTGCCGACTCTAAGTGTCTGAGCATGCCCAGTAGGCAGCTGTGTAGATAGACACACAGCACAGTGCACACCGCGCCCGTCTGCAGTTATACCCCGGGTGCATGCCTGTATCCCCCTCGCAACGGCCACGTCTGTGGCATGGCCAGGTTTCTGTTGTGTGGCTGGACACACACGACGGTCCACATTCCGCCACCCATGCCGTCGCACCATGTGTATGCATGTCTGCCCTGTGCCGAGTCTAAGTGTCTGAGCATGCCCAGTATGCAGTGATGTACTGATCAGTAGTTACTTGTTATTCCCGGCTGCAGCACTAACGTGTTAGTGTACGGCGAGCTTGGGATGGTACCAGACTGCGTGACTGCGCACTCTGTCCGAACTCCCGATCGGGCGCATTGCCTCTGCAAATGATACCACTCACGTAGGGGTATGCCTCCTGACAGCGCTCTGCTCAGTAAACTCGGTAGCGCGTTCTGTAAATGCTTCATACTGTAGTGTGTTCATGTAGATAGGCGTAGGTTCGTCCCCCGTCCCTTCCGTGTGTGTGTGTGTGTGTGTGTGTGTGTGTGTGTGTGTGTGTGTGTCTCGGTGTGTGTGTGTGTGTGTTTCCAGCTGCCTCTGCGACTGATTATGCTTTTAGACGCTCCGCAACACATGCCTTGGCTATTGCCAACTATTGTCTTGCGGGTGACGTCAGTAGCCTACAAGTATGCGTGTGACAGCGCTCTGTTCAGTAAAGTCGGTAGCGCGTTCTGTAAATGCTTCATACTGTAGTGTGTTCATGTAGATAGGCGTAGGTTCGTGCCCCGTCCCTTCCGTGTGTGTGTGTGTGTGTGTGTGTGTCTCTGTGTGTGTGTGTGTTTCCAGCTGCCTCTGCGACTGATTATGCTTTTAGACGCTCCACAACACATGCCTTGGCTATTGCCAACTATTGTCTTGTGGGTGGCGTCAGTAGCCTACAAGTATGCGTGTGACAGCGCTCTGTTCAGTAAAGTCGGTAGCGCGTTCTGTAAATGCTTCATACTGTAGTGTGTTCATGTAGATAGGCGTAGGTTCGTGCCCGTCCCTTCCGTGTGTGTGTGTCTCTGTGTGTGTGTGTTTCCAGCTGCCTCTGCGACTGATTATGCTTTTAGGCGGCTCCGCAACACATGCCTTGGCTATTGCCAACTATTGTCTTGCGGGTGACGTCAGTAGCCTACAAGTATGCGTGTGACAGCGCTCTGTTCAGTAAAGTCGGTAGCGCGTTCTGTAAATGCTTCATACTGTAGTGTGTTCATGTAGATAGGCGTAGGTTCGTGCCCCGTCCCTTCCGTGTGTGTGTGTGTCTCTGTGTGTGTGTGTTTCCAGCTGCCTCTGCGACTGATTATGCTTTTAGATGCTCCGCAACACATGCCTTGGCTATTGGCAACTATTGTCTTGCGGGTGACGTCAGCAGCCTACAAGTATGCGTGTGACAGCGCTCTGTTCAGTAAAGTCGGTAGCGCGTTCTGTAAATGCTTCATACTGTAGTGTGTTCATGTAGATAGGCGTAGGTTCGTGCCCCGTCCCTTCCGTGTGTGTGTGTCTCTGTGTGTGTGTGTTTCCAGCTGCCTCTGCGAATGAAAATGCTTTTAGACGCTCCGCAACACATACCTTGGCTATTGCCAACTATTGTTATGCGGGTGACGTCACCAGCCTACAAGTATGCCTCTGACAGCGCTCACGTCAGTTAACTCGGTAGCGCGTTCTGTAAATGCTTCATACTGTACTGAGTTCATGTAAATAGGCGTAGGTTCATCTCCCGTCCCTTCCGTGTGTGTGTGTGTTTCCGTTGCTTTCGCAAATACAACTGAATAAGCAAATTCTTAAAGTGTTCACAATCAACAGTGTGATATTTAAAATCATGTTAAGACTCACATTGTTGATTGTGAACATTCTTAGACATAGCATTTTTCCTGCACACGTTGTGGAAACAACGAAACCGTTGCATGTTTTAATGAACTGTTTAAATGTTACGAAGACTTGTGTTGTGTCGAACTACGGGGACTATTCTTGCTGCAGGTTGCTGGTTTGTTTGTGTTTCATAGTACAATATCATGTAATAAGTGTGTTCATAGTATGCTTTCTGTGATGTTGACATGTGTGTGTTTCGTTAGCAGTACGTCTCTGCTTTCTATGCTGTGGCTACATCTCCATTGCTCGCATAGAAAGTGACAAATGGAAGTGTAAGGGTGGACATTTAAAGCCTGGATACTTCCATGTTATGTGTAAGTCTCACGGGGCCAACGGGTGATAGCGCATACATGTCTATGAAGTACCTTTGGATACCATATGCGACCTGTCGTGGATGAAATGTTTACGTTGACTGTTCCATCTACCTATGTGTGACATGGTTTGTGGCCATAGGGTGCCAGCAAGTCTTCCCTGTTCATTGGGTGTTTGCCATGGTGTATTGACATCAATCCTATTAATTCACCGAAGGATGTCTTTCATTGGTGGCAACGCCATAGTTTGACCATCGTATGTCATTCCCAGCAGACGTGGAGATTGTGCCATTGGTATCTTTACACAGGTGACCCATCTGTTCCACTGTATGGAAGCGTGTGATCCCCATACATGTGCTGGCACATTGAGTGTTGTGTACGCGGTATCTGCCCAGCGGTCTTGCTTTGAATGGGGAGTGTGTACTGTAGACCGTATCTGTATTCCCTGGGTTATGCCTTGCAACAGCTGTGGGATTCCCCCAGGTTTGCAGCTATGGGTGCCATCTTGGCCGTACGTTTGTCCATCCATGGGAACTGCCTACTGGACACTAGTATCGGGCTGTCAACATTTCACAGCTGCATTCTCCATTTCCGGTGGATGATCGGTATTAGTATTGCGAGTAACGCATATGCCATGGCCTCGTCCCGCACCCAAGGCGGGACAACGAATCATCTGCCAATCCACACCGACACCCATATTTGCATACCCACGATCCCATGTCTGCAACCCTCGACAGTACCCCTTGCACACCCTTCATGTGTGCGTAAATGGGATGTGAACGTACGTGTATGGACGCAGCAGCCTGGGGAGTCCTATTCATATGTCCTGCATTTCATGGACGGCTGTCATCACCCTTGAAGGCGCTTGTGGTGCATATATCTACCTGTGCCGTAGTCACGGCTGTCACCTCTTCCGGTTCACACTATGTTGCCCACACTTACTTAAGGAGTAATTTTTGGGTCCTGCAATGGACACCGATGTGCATATGTAAAGTTTAGAACATGTTGGACTGTGTCCATTCAGCCAGTGGGTTTGACTGCCGCCGTATGTTCCCCATCTCCGGATGTCTGTCCGCCTACCCATATTATGTAGTGCTACGTAACCCGTGTCCTTCCACAATTTACCCATATGGTGTTACTGTAGTCCTGCAGGTTGGCAACTGCTTTAGATAATCCTCAGAGGTACCATTGTGAACTATCCGCCACTGTATTGTCAGTATAACACAGCGGGTCCATGTAGAACCTTTTTATTCATGACAGTATGTTGTTTATGTGTGGGAACGCCATATTTTAGCGATAGTATGACCTTCCTAGTTGGCGTTGTTGGTGTGCCATTAATATGTGTTCCACAGGTCGCACGTATGTTCCGCAGAGTGGAAGCGGGTGATCCCCACATACTTGATAGCACCTTGGCTGCTGTGTACGCTGGGATTCGCACGGCAGGATGGATGTCTACAGGGTGTATCTACTGTTGTTTCCATCTGTATGTCCTGTGTCATGCCCTACTACGGCTGTGTGATTCCACCAGGTTTGCTATTATGGGTGCCATCTTGTCCGTACGTTTGTCCATCCTTGGGAAATGCCTACTGGACACTGATGTAGGGCTGAACACATTTCACACCTGCCTTTAGCATTACCCTATGGATGCTTTGCATCCTTACTGGGGACTAAGGCACGTCCTGTACCCGCAGCCCTCCCACGGGGCGGGACAACGGATTATCTGCCAAACAACACCGAGCCCCATTTTGCATACCCAGGATACCATGGCTGCAACCCCCACGATGCGCATGACACATCCTTCATGTGTGCGGAACTGGGATATGGACGCACATGTATGGACACGGCAGTCTGGGGACCTCTGTTCATATGTCCTGCATGTCATGGGCAGGTATCATCAACCTTAAACACGCTGGTGGTGCATATGTCTAGCTGTGCCGTAGTCACGGTTAGTACTTTGATTGGCCGATCCCGGTGTATAAAGGAGCAAACGCCGTAATTTTTGGAGTCCTACAATGGACACCGATGTGCATTTGTAAAGTGTAGAACGTGTTTGACTGTCACCATCTGGCCAGTGGTATTGACTGCCGCTGTATGTTCCCCAATCGTGGATGTCTGCTTGACTACCCATCGTTTGTATGACATGGCCTATCTATATCCACGTGCCAGTATGCGGAAATACAGCAAACCTTGCGTCCTGCCCATCTTCATAAACGACATTATGGAACATATATCGGCAAAAACAGACACTGTCAAATACGATAGACTCCACAGGGAAAGGATACTGAGCTCTCTCACCTACTAACATGGGGCATCGTCGGAGTACGGAATGCATGACATAGCCGTCCCTTATACACTTCCTTCAGAGTCGGTTTAAAGCGAAATAATCAATAAGCCTGCTCATAGTTAGGTGGACAGTGCCCCAAGTCTTGATTATAACGTGACATATACATATCAGTGTTGCATGCCTTACTTCATGGAAACAATAATACGGCAACAATGTGTTAATATATATACAATATTGGTAAATACAATCAGTATCCGGACACATAGTTGATAATTGTTGTGAGTGCACCTTAGAATGTAGTGTGTTGATCAGGATATTGTATATCAATGTGTATAATAGTAGCATTACGATAACAAAGCATGGAATCAATAAGTACTATTTAAGCATATATTTTACAATTATGAATGTAAATGTGTGGAGGAGACATCCGTAACCTTCCCTGGTTCCACTGGATCACACACGCACACGCACACTCGCATGTCCGGATTGTGGGTTACGCGCACATGCATATCCGTAGTCCGTTTATATATGTTTACAGTGTCTGTGTGGTTACGTGTTTTGCGTTACTTGTGAGTATTTCGGTAACATATGTCTGATCCGGTTGACGGACGTGTACAGAAAGCACTTACAGCTTTATATATGTAACAGTCTTTGCAGCATGGACGCTTTACGTACACGTGCACATCTATATGTTCTATAGTCGTAATTCAAACGTGACTGCATTCACGTTTGCCGGTTACTGTGACCAGTACACGTTAGCTGTTCGTTGTCATTAATATGCATACCCATGGTACCTATGTACATTTACATATCCCCCCCCCCGCACACACGCACGTCACAGGCATCCATTCTCCTGCTGGGAAAGGTGCGGTACTGCATGTTGAACATTCCTAATTCCCCCCCGCTCATGGCCCAGGATGCATATGTCGTCACCGCAGGGCTGTTCAGATGACAGCTGCTTATATCCCATACGCATACAGGCCTTCGATTGTCAGGGTGTTGCTGTGGTGCTTTGGGTTTGGTCTTGTCCGCCCACTGTACGGGACTGCCCTGACCCTGTACGAATGTTAGATGAGTCACATGGGCACGTTTTGTCCGTGTCCATGGTACCATGTCACGGCCCCCCCCAATTATTCGTAACCGTGTGCGCCGATTGGCCGGTGTACCCGTTGTAGATCTCGTTATACTAATTGCACACGGTCTGGTCGAACTGAACAATTTCCATTACTAACCCTCCGTATGTATGGCCTGTGTCGCAATATTACAAGGGTTTAACATTGCGTGACGACTTTCACTGAGCCACAGACATGTCCGTTGCTTTGTTTGGCCCGGTCCCGCTGTGCTACACACATTTAACATGGCGGAACAGGTTGGACAGCTCAGCCACGAGGACATCGGGTTATCCGTCGCTGTCTATTATTGAATTAGGGTTACCACATTTCCAAATGCCCAAAGTGGGACATTTTTTGAAGAAACATCAGATTTTGCGGGGCAGAATGCATCCACAGCCAGTATAAAGGACATAACTTCACTTTTTTGCCATAATAAAAGGTTATTCTTGTAGGATTTGAGTTGCTTATTCTGTTTCTTTTAACATTTAGGTGTTTCAAATACAAAATAACTGTTTTATGCAACTATTAAAGAAAATAAAGGAAATAATTTTGTCCTAAAATCTCAGGACATTTGCTATTTGTTCAATTGTTTTGCAGGACACAACTGCCCAAAGAGGGACTGTCCCTCGCAAAGTGGGACAGGTGGTAACCCTATTATTGAATGTCTATGTGGAGTTTGTTTCACAAAGCGAGACAATGTCGACATTGTTAACGGACATCTCGCGCGATGCGTCCGCACCGCCGCGGGTGACGTATGTCTGCCTTTGGCAGGCGAACAGGCATTATGCTGTGCCATTATGTCTGGGGATATATGGTTTCCTGACATAGATGATATGCCATACTAGCAATGACCCTAGCAATGACCCGCGTCTGGGTGTGGGTACTGCTGTATTACCCACGGGAAGAGTGGCCTTAGGTTAAGTGGTGACCTAGGCAGAAGTTGCCACCGATACCTCACCCGCTACCCCCCTCCTGGTCTACCTACACCAAATACAGTCTGGAAAGGTGGCCCGAGTAGAGCAACACCCTAGACGGCTACCTACTTGGCCTATGCCTAAGGCCGGCTATGTGTGTGGTCCCTCGGGCATCGGACTCGGGAACGTGCCACGTCTGCCGTGGGTATGTCCATCATTACCCACATCCAGCCCCGAGGCAGTCAACACAGCATCCATGGGTCCACATGGTGTCCCAGCTGTGTACTCCAGGAACTCTATGGGGAATTTAACCCACACTTAGGACAGCTGTTTAATCTTAGCCTCACCTCAGGATACGTACCTGAGTAGTAGCACAGGGCGACTGTAGTCACACTCCACATAGATGGAGCCTCCACTGACCCTGGTTATTACCATACCATTAGTTTGACAAGCCTTATCTGCAAAGCCATGGAGATGGATCATAATGGGACACATAGATAAAGACATAGGGGACACGCATACTTTGGATACAACCCAGTTTAGCTTGGTCAGAGTCAGATCATGCCCTTTACACGTGTTTCACTTTGTAGAATCAGTCACCAAGGCCATTGCTGAGGGTAAAGCAGTCCATACAGCCTACCTCAACCCGGCAGAGGCCTTGACACAATACCCCCCTCGGGTATAATTGATAAACCCGTCATCTTGAATGTAAATCCATACATCGCCATATGGGTTGCAAACTGGCTAAGTCACAGAACACACATGGCCATAGTTGCTGGCGCCATGTCATACTCACAGCCAGTCACAGGTGGTGTCCCATGGGGCTCAGTCCTGGGTCCACTATTTCCAGCATCTACGTTTCCAATGTACACGCATACACAGGGGGGTTATGGGTGACAATGTTTGCAGATGACTGCAAACCGGGTGCCAAAGTCAGACACACATCTGACACAGATATCCTTCAGGAGTGCCTCACAGATGTGGATAAGTGGTACCAGAGACATGTCCTACAGCTAAATGCCAGGAAATGCATAGGCATACCCTTCGGGAAGAACAAGGTTACCCGAGCTACCATATAGGTGGCAATCCACTGAGCACAGAGGGGGTTACCAGTGATCTGGGGACACGTGTTGTTGTTAACCGTTCGTTAGACACACATGTTGCTAACATAGTTAGGTAGACCTTCCACATTGCCCACATCATCATGAAGGGATTCACATCTAGATCAGGGGAGGTCATTGTCCCCTTGTACTCATCACTCAATAGACCTATGATTGGGTACAATGCCCCGTTCAGAATGTATCTGACCCAACACCTGCAGCAGCTGGAAAGGCACCAACAGTTCCTCGACAAACAGATGCAGGGTCTCAGGTATATGTGTTATACTGACCGACTGAAAGAATTCCAGCTGTATACAGTTGCATACCACTTGCCCAGAGGTGACCCGTGCCTGGCATACAAGGCTATGTCGAACCCAGATCTGATGACTATGCTTCACGTAAATAAGTTAGATCCCTCAGAACCACAAGGGCAGCTGACGTACACCTTGACACTGTCATTAATCGAACGTGTTGTTGGGACGGATTCATCACCCAGACACTCACTATGCTGTGGAACAACATCCCAGTACATGTGAGGGCAAGCACCTCGCTGGCCTTGTGTTAGTGTTTAGACATGGATGTCTGAATTGATTTATTTAAGTAACCTTCTATATGAATATTTACATTAGCACATTGTGAATCTTTACATTTCGTTGGTCTATTTTACAGTAGTCATAATCATACGGTTTATGTGTATATATTATGGTTCATTTATATTACTAGGTGTCTGCAGTTCTGTTAATATATTGGCACAATCCGTAGGACATATATATGTATCTTACACAGTCAGACATTTGGAAAACATTTGATGTTGGTTCATCTTTCATATATGTACACATATTTCTATTTTCCGATGAAGACTGTACCTTTCGAAGCAATGTCTGATGTCCTCACTGTGTGGGATCTGTAACCCAAGTAAGGTTTGTTCGCTTGTCTGCCTTTAAGGCATGTAATTAGTACCTAGCACATCTAATGTACTGACCAATTAATGCTTTTAAATGTAGTAGGTTGGACTGCATTGTATGTATTCTGAATAGGTCTGCTTATGAAGCAGACAAAGTGGGCTCCAATAGACTATGGTGACTTCCTTTAATTCTTGGTGTGCTCTGAGTGGTCACTGACGGTCCCTACAGTACCTCGTCCTTGCTTTGGACTTCATCGGCTGGTTGTCTGTGTTTGTTGTATGGGGAATGTCAACTGTAGTCCCTATGTGTATTACTTGTGTAATGCCTTACTACGGCGGTGTAATTCCACCGGGTTTGCAGTTATGGGTGCCATCTTAGTCATACGCTTGTCCATCCATGTGAATTGCCTACTGTACACTGGTATAGGGCTGTACACATTTCACACCTGCATTTTGCATTCTCCGGAGTATGGTTTGCATTATTAGCGGAGAGTGACGCATGTGCTACGCACACGTCCCTCCCACGGGGCGGGACAAAGGATTGCCTGCGAAACAACACCGAGGCCAGATTCTACATACCCAGACTCCCTTGACTGCAACAGTGGACAGTACCCATTACACATCCTTCATGTGTGCGGGACTGTGATGTGGACGCAGCTGAATGGACCCGATACCCTGGGTATTTCTGTGCATGTGTGCTGCATTTCATGGACAGCTATCATCAACATTGAACACGCTTGCGTGCATATGTGTACCTGTGACGTGGTGACGACAATGAGATCACGTGAGTAATGCAGGAAGCTAGCAGGCATTCTGTGAACAGAATTTTTGGGTCCTACAATGGACAACGATGTGCATATGTCAAGTTAGATGTTGCTGGACTGTGTCCACCTGCCCAGTGCTTTTCACTGCTGGTGTATGTTCCCCAATCGCGGATGTCTGTTTGACTACCCATTCCACATGGTGCTACATAACCAGGTGATTTAGTACTGTGAACAAATGACATACATCCAAAGATGCTGGTTAGCAACTGCTTCATATAAACCTCAGACATCCCAATGGGACATATCCGTCACTGTATTTCCAATATAACACCACCGGAACATGTTGATTACCTATGTATTCATTTAACCATGTTGTCTTCGTAGGTGGGAATGCCATAGTTTACATATCCTACGTGACGTTGTGTGTGCCATTAGTATGTGTTCCACAGGTCGCACATCTGTTCCGCTGTACGGTAGCGGGTGCTCCTCAGTCTGTTGCTGGCAGATTGAGTGCTGTACGCCGGTGTTGGCACGACGGTCCGGCTTTGTATGTGGAATGTCAACTGCAGTCCCTATGTGTATTTCCTGTGTTATGCCTTACCGCGGCTGTGTAATTTACCCGGGTTTGCAGTTGTGGGTGGCATCTTGGGCATACGGTTGTCCATCCATGACAATTGCCTACTGGACACTAGTATAGGGCTGTACACATTTCACACCTGCATTTAGCATTCTCCAGTGGATCGTTTGCATCATTAGCGGATAGTATGGCAGGTGCTACACACACATCCCTCCCACAGGAGGGACAAAGGATTGGCTGCGAAGCAACACCGGGCCCAGAGTCTACATACCCAGAATCCCTTGACTGCAACAATCGACAGTACCCATTACACATCCTTCATGTGTGCAGGACTGTGATGTGTACGCAGTTGTATGGACCCGGTACCCTGGGTATTTCTGTGCATCTGTGCTGCATTACATGGACAGCTATCATCAACATTGAACACGCTTGCAGTGCATATGTGTACCTGTGACGACAATGGGTTCAGGTACGTATTGAAAGAAGACGTGAATCTGGTGTGATGTCAATTTTTGGGTCCGACAATGGACACCACTGTGCATATTTAAAGTGTAGAGCTTGTCGGACTGTGTCCTTGTGAGCAGTGGGTTTCACTGATGCTGTGTGTTCAGCAATCGTGGATGTGTGCTTGACTACCCATACTGTGTTGTGGTACAGGAACCATGTCTTCCGACACCAGAAACCAATGCTATACATCCAATGTTGCAGGTTAACAACCACTTTCATACCATACCCAGAGGTCACGATTGGGAGGTATTGCCACTTTATTATCGGAACAACACCCCCAGACTGTGTACATCATGGGAACTTTAGGCCAGTCTTACCGGCCATTTCCAATTGTAATTAGCAGACACATGTCAATACATGTATGATAACACATATTGTCATGCAGAAGTTGATCTATGTTATTTGGACATTGGCTTCTGC
The DNA here is from genome assembly GCF_019279795.1 of Protopterus annectens. Lineage (NCBI taxonomy): Eukaryota > Metazoa > Chordata > Ceratodontiformes > Protopteridae > Protopterus > Protopterus annectens. The sequence goes on from NC_056729.1 coordinate 138,580,634, forward strand.
TTTTGGCATCCGTTGCTGTGAGTGTTGCCAGTTACCATACACATTGCTTGCTCAGAGGCAGACTACACAATTCTGCGCAGTACTGTGGTCTCCTTTAAGGACCCTGAGCCAGTGGTCGATGGTACGGCAGCCACTGCATCAATCACATTTGCCATCTACCAGTACCTACAGGACTGCATGAGCCAGTCATTCACTTACCCAACTGTGGTTCACTGTACCAATGCCAAGCATCCAGTGTGGTGTACCCCAGCCATACACAAAATGTACAACACGAGGAGGTGGCTACTACAAGGTGGAGCAGACACCTTGTGAGGTGTGACACCCTTGGTCATCATATGTGTAGACTTACACACTGTCATGAAATAGTCCAGGGCACATTCCACAGATATACCTACATGGACCTGGCTAACAATCATACCACCTTCAGTTGCTATGCTGGACACCTGGGAGCTCACTCCCACATATGCTCTGACTGGGTTCACATAGAGGTGGGGTTTACTCAACATACACACATTGCCAACATACAGGCTGACAAGTCCAGTGAGGACATCTCCACACCCTCCCCCACACATGAGGAGATGTGTGTACCAGTGGTTTGTGGTCACCAAATGTTCTGTGACACACAGGTGGGACATGCTCTCTCCAGGGTAGTGGACATAGCATCCATGAGACCAGCTGGTGACCCGCTGTGTACTCCACTATCTCGGTTATGAATTGGACCCACAGTTAGGACAGCTATTTCTTTGTAGCCTCACCTCAGGTAGGGTACCCAGGTTGTGTCACATGGCAACTGTAGTCCCACGTCACAAGGCCAATACCTCCACTGAGGCTGGTTATTACTGTCCCATTACCCTGAGGAGACCTATCTGCAAAGACATGGGGAGGGATCATACTGTGGCTCGTACATGACTGCATAGGGGACATACTTACTTTGCCTCACACACGGTTTGTCTTGTGCAGGAGCGGTTCATGCCTTTAAAGCATGGTTGACATTTTCGGGACAGTCGCCGAGGCCACTGATGGGGGTGTTGCAGTCCATACAGCCTACCTCGACCTGGCAAAGCCCTTCATCACATTACCCCCCTCAGGTATCGTTGATAAACCCATTGGCTGGGATGTGAACACGCACATCACAGAATGTGTTGTAAACTGTCTATGTGACACAACCCACACGGTCATAGTTGCTGGCAGCATATCAGACCTACTGCCTGTCAGAAGTGGTGTCCCATGGGGCCCTTCCATGTGTGCACTCCTGTCATACACCTACATCTTCACGGTACAGGCACACACAGGGGTGCTATGGGCAACAGTGTTTGTAGATGACTGCAAAACAGGTGCCATAGTGGGACAGACATCTGACACAGATATCCTTCGAAGGGGCCTCCCAGGTATGCATATCTGCTGTCAGGGACATGTCCCACAGCTAAATGCAACGTCATGCAACATCATACCTGTGGAGAACTACTAGGTCACCCCTGTCCAGCATATAGGTGGCTGTCCACTCAGCACAGGGGTGATTACCAGGAATCAGGGGACAGTGTTTGACGGTCACCATTCATTCCACACACACGTTGCTATCGTGGTTGTGTGGGTCTTCTACATTGCCCACCTGTTGGTGCAGGGATTCACATCTACATCAGGCTAGGTCATTGTCTCCTTGTACCCATTACGTGTTACACCTATGATCTACTACATTGCCCCATTCAGACTGTATCTGACCATACACCTACAGCAGCTGGGAAGCCCACATAGGTTGATTGTTGTACAGATGCAGGATGACACCATTTTGTGTAATGCTGCCCCACATGTAGGACCCCTGCCACATCACGTCACATACCTGCTGTTTGGTGTTGACCTGTGCCTGACATACAAGGCCATGTCAACCCATATGTCATGTGTATGCTTCACCTACTGTATCCGCATCCCTCAGAATCACTAGGGCAGGTGACATTTACCTTGTCACGGTCATTCATGGGATGTGTTTGGGTGACACATATATCACCCAGACACTCATTATGCTGTGGATCTACATCACAGTACATGTGAGACAGACATCCTTCCTAGCCTTGTTCGCAGCTATGTTGTCCATTGGATGGAGAATTGCAGGTATAGGCCAGGGATTACATCATTATCACTGCTTGACGGAGATACAGCAATATCATGGGTATTTCATCTGAAGCACAGAAGGTTGGCAAAGTCATCCTAACTATGGTGTAGTATTATGGCTGGGCCTGGGACGATGGCCTACCCTGTACCTATGGACGTGTGAACCTATATTCATAGTTTGTCACATGTACAATTGTCTATCCACTATAGTCTTTCGCCACTGTATATTTCTGTGGCACATGATTGTCCTCTGTATTACATGCAGGTATGCTGTGTACGTTGCACACGTCACAGTTGATGACAGTGTATCTGTGTCCCTAACACTGTGATACTGAGGACTACCACACATCCTTCACAGCATTACATGCATATGTCCATTCTATTCTTCTTTGGCCTATGCGGTGTTAAGGCAAACATTACTCAAGTCCCTGTTTGTGCATGCTTCATGTTGGTGTTTGACCAGGCTCCGTTGCAGTCATGTGTTGGACAGTAGTGTGTCTGTGTGTTTGCCATGTGTTTTTTATTGCCAGTACATCTGTGGGAGGTGTAGTTGGCACATGTTCCTCTTTGCAGGGACACCCATCCTGGGGTTTGTGTCATGCATCTGCACTTGGCACGTGCCATATGTCCTGTACTATTCCCACAGTCGTGTATGCCTTCATGCACTACTACTGCGTGTTACTGGCTGTGTGTATGTGGTACACATGGACATTGTGATGTTTGTCTTGACCTATTCCCATGCTAGAACGTAAACATCTGTCAATTAAGTCTTTTAAATCAAACTGTAACACTCATTCGTATTTTCAAAATGACACTCATTAACACAGGAAGCTGGGATTAATAACATTTTAGTACTGTGCAGCAGGAGGCAAAGGAGTATGCAGTCAAAGTTTAGACATTTGTTCAACTCTATACATGTTACATCTGTATGAGCATTCTGTATACTATCATCTTTTGCACACATTAATGATGTGGTCAGTCACAAGGCATTTACATTGCTAGAGTACAGAACATTGTATTCCTACAACAGTGCTCAGGTAATGCTTATTACATGTTTTCCCATGAGGATAGCCCAACCTTGCGCCACATATTCAGTTAGACTGTACTTTGGTAAATTCTGCTCTGTCACGGTTCCAACACTGTTCATATCCAGTCCTCACTCCGTGTCCTACTAGGTTCCTGTGTCTCTCTGCTGAGCAGCTGTACTCTGTGTTACAGCTCACAAGCCTATCCTCCTCAGTGGAAGGATGACAGATATACCTGTACATACATGTATTATTCTGTAACCGAGCAGATGAGTAATGCTGACTGACATACACCTGCTGCACTGGTTACTGCTAGGGTTAGGGTTCAATCACACTGCAGCTACACTACAAGCAATTACATGCATGAGAAGCTGTACTGCTATATTGTCAGGTAGAATAATATGCATTATACACTATTTGCTTCTAAAGTTGCACGTCATATCTATGTTTAAATATGTATTTTGCTAACATTCTCCCTCCTTTGATTGCTTCTACTCTATCCAGAAACATATACAACATTATTTCATTCCCTAGCGTCTTCCTCTGTGGAACGTTTAACTAGGCAAGTAATTTGATGTACATTGCAAGTAGGATTGCATTTTCTATTGACAAATACCACTACAGGTCTTGATACATAGTCTCGGGTACAGGTATGTCGCCAGAGTCCCTGACTAATACTTACATGCACAGTATCCCGCACTAGACACATGCTCCCAATATGAGCAGAACAACACAAATGGCAATCATGATATTCAGTATGACTGACCCCATCCACCCAATGGTTTGTGGAAATGGTTCGGCAGTGGGTTTGGGCCTGGTTCCGCCATGGATGACACCTGCTATATTACCTGTAGGTGGGCGTTGCTTTTGGTCTCTTCATGTGGTAGTTGGACACAGCGATCTTCTTCAGTAAGCGCACGTACCAATTCTCAGCGCCACGGTGCAGTCGTGCACTATTACATTTTGTGACACAACAGTTCTCATTGCATCCAGTTCATCAGTCACATGTTCAGGAGCGGGAAGTCACATTCATCCTTCCTCCGACAGGTTTTGATAACTTCCTCTGTTCCCTGATTGATTTCACTACTCCAGAAGCTGGGGGTGTTCCAGCCCAGGTTGTGACGCTGTCACTGAAGTCCATATGAATCGATATTCCTTTATCTCTTGCAGAAGACTGACATGTCAGAACAGCTTCCATTTCACCCACTGGATTAGTAGGTTTCTCGACTGTGTTCCCAGTTCTTCGAGCTATATGTGTTATAGTTCGTTTCGCACCCACAGGCAATTGTACAGTATGTCATGTGACTGGAGCCAGATAACCCAAATAACAACTGCCGGACCAATTCCCAGGTAACCATTGATATGCTTATTTCCCACAAACAACATAACAATATTCTACTTTATTACTGATGCGGGTTACCTCTGCATGTAACAAATTCCTGTCTCTAACAGAGGACTGTTTATACAATTCAGGATGTTTCTGCACATCCTTCAACATTGTTCTCATGATGTTTCAATACAAATTAGGAATGGTGCTACAAGTAGTACTGTGATCTTTGGCTGTTATATGACATTCGTAAGACACAGTTATGTTACAAATACTCCCACCAACTGAAACTGTATCATGTTTATGATAACATACAATTCCTTTTTGTGTAACAGGTAAGTACATTGCCACGTTGTCCTGTGATCTCACAGAACCTGTATCAAAGTGTAGATATTCACAAGTCTCAATCTATCCCCAAGGGGACAACATGCATCGGAAGTCCTCCATATGATGTAGGTATGGCAGTACAAACACAGCAATTTAATGTGTTCCTAGTCTCTATATGCACACGCATCATGCCTAGGTATCTGTTGAAGTGTGGAAGACACTCTGTGGCCAGTTCATCACGTATCAGTATTTGTATCCGTGTAGTTATATGCAGGTAAGGTCCCGGAAATTGTAACGTAAACACAAACATGGTTAATAGGTGTATAATCATTAGGACAGCAAACATAAATGTCTTTGGGGTTGCTTTGTATTGTTATACAGTCTTCGCGGGGTGATTCGCGCTCTTTGGTATATCAGCTACAAGATGTCAATCAGACTTGATATCCTTTACCAGTTTGAGAAATGTGAGGTGGACCCAGGACGACCTCTCTGCAAACTTTACTGCGGTGGGCGGTGCCAACAGTACCGTACAGACATTCGCACTGTCCACTTGGCAATAATGTTCTTTGGATAACAGTGACATACACACAGGATACTGGTGTCAGCTATGCTTCCGTCTTCGTTTGCTCTTATCTGTAACAGACTTTAACTGAAGAACAGTGTTACTAGTTAACAATCCTCTCATGTCACCTACTACTGAGTCATCGACCTCCGGCTCTGCAGGCATGACAGCTTTCCACTCTGGCACATGATATGCCATTCCACATACTACTTTGAAGTGGGTGCAGCACTTTACATTTGGAACTGTTGTCATGCTCAGCAATGCTAGAGGTAGACAGCTCATGTAACTCGTCTGGATGTCACCCACCAAACTCCTCTACTTATTTCTCGGGATCCCATTCTACGGCGCCAGCAGTCGTGCTGAGTGTGGGTTGTACATGCAATTGACATTCATGGTAATATGAAGTAATCCCCCAGGTAGCGTGATTGTCTGGTTAACTACATGTGTTCTATTGTCACTGTAGCTTCTTTACAGCATGCCAGATCTAGGGATACTTAATTTTACTGGCACCTTTGCCACTGCTGCTGCATCCGGATTAATGGTTGGGAATGCTTCTACCCATTTTGATTATATATATGTGTAATCGCTAAACAGTATTTGTTCCCTTCACATTTATGCAGATGTATGAACTCCATACAAATAGTACGGAACGGTTATGGTGGTGTAGGTAAACTCACTCCCTTCGGTTTAAATACTCCCTGTGCATGATATCTACGGCAAACGTGACACGCTGCTCATGAGGTTTGTATGTGGTTCGTAATTCAGTATGTTAGGGTATTCTGTTAACCAAATGTACCATCCCCTGTTGAGACATGTCTCTACCCATGGCTCCACAAAGCCGCATATCTGAATATATTAGACGTTAATATTGGCTTTCTCACTGTGGATATGTGCAGTCCGTGTTCAAGGATTGCTCCTCGTCATAACCACGTCGGCTTTTCTGCTTCGTAGTTGCTGTTTGCATTGTTTGTACAGTTTCTACATCTAAACTGTCTGAGGTTTGTCATTCCTCATTCACACAGACACTTTCCAACTGTGACGCTGCTTGTTTTGCAGGTGCATGAGCTCATGCCTCAACTTTCCTACTGTTATCCTGTTGCTTTCTATGCCCTGCACATTTACAATTACCTACTTCAGTGGGTAACTGCATGTAGTCTAATGCATTCAGGTTCGTATGCATGATTAATCGGTTTACCGGTGGATGTTATCATTCCCTATTCTTCCACTGCTGCTCATAAACATGCACTGCACAGACAACAGAATGACTATCGGGACATATGTCCACACATCAGTTTTCCGCTACAGTACAAGCACGTGTTAAAGCTATCTATTCTGCTGCTTGAGCAGACACGTTATGCTGCAGGGTTTGGCCGTCTACAATGTCATTATCAATAACTACTGCATAAACTACTTCATTCGTTCCTGTAGGACTCTGTCTACATGATCCGTACACATTAACTGTCACCTCTGCATCATCTAAGGGTATATCAGTGATATCATGTCTGTGTGTAGTTATTTAATCCATTTCGTATAGGCAACTGTGTGGTGTGCCATACACAGGTGTCGGACGTGACGTTGATAGGTTTCATGTTGTACAACGTTCAATCACCATGTGAGGTTGACTCAGTGGTATGGTCAAACATGACAAATGTCTAGCACGGGTCAGGAATGCTATCTTCTCTTGCAGCAGACTGATCGCAACTGCATGAGACATTCTCACAGTGAGAGGGTGGTCTAGTCACATTACGGCCGGGCCTGTACTGCCATGGGTGCTACAACAACTGCCTGTACACAATGTGGCACTGACCATGCCACAGTGTCCAACTGCAATGAGTAGTCAGCTATTTAGCGTTGCTTACTTCCCTGCTGTTGCATCAAGACTGACGTCATATATCTCCGCTTACAATCTACGGTCTGACAACATGTGTTATGATTATTCACGAGACCTACTACAGCTGTTGAGGCTATCAATCGTTCTAGTCTGCAGAACGCTGTTTCTGCTACTGTAATCCGGTGTACTATGTGTTGTGCTGCCATAGGTGTATTAAAGGTTAAGGCAAACAATACAGCGGATTCCACAGCATTGTTTGGTATCCAGATTTAACAAGTGTTAGTCGGCCCAGACAGGACATCATTCCCTTCTTGTTAGTTGGCTTGGGTGCTTATTATATTGCTACCTTCCTATCGTCATGTGATGTTCTACCCTACTTGGATACCAGATATGCCAGGTAATTGACCTGTATTCTCTGTAGTTGCAATTTATGCTTGCTTACTTTATGTCCCTGTTCTGCTGATTATCTCAATAATGCTATTGTATCTTCCATACATTGCTGCTGGGTAGGGGCCGCAAGCAGAATATCATCCAAATAAAGTAGAACTTGACTGGCCCCGGGTGGAGTTAACACCGGAATGTAGCTAGCCATCCCCTGTGAGAATATCGTTGTACTTTCACAGTAGCCCCGCGATAGCCGGGTATGGCTGTATCTGTCACCCTGACTGTACATGCAAAGCAATACGGACTATGTGGATGTATAGGTATTGCAAAGTAAGCATAGCTTATATGTACCACGGTAAGATACTTCTGTGGCATGTTCATAGCATTGAATATAGTGTGTGGGTCTGGCACCAACGCTACCCTAAGTATTCTTACATGATTTACAGCTTGTACATACTGTACCATCCGCCATTCCCCTTTTGGTTTCCGATCAGGAGATACAGGGGTATTGCATGGTGAATAGCGATTACTTTGTGGATGGGGAATTCCCTCTATGACTTTGCAGATATCTTCTGGTGTCCACGGTCTATACGCTACGGGGGTGGATCCTGGCCTTCCTGTCCTGCATGAGGGTTCGGTACTTCAATTAATTGACAGATATCCTCACTCTGTTTTAGTACTGTGTTCTTACTCGGGTGTCCCTAGGTATGTTACGTGTTCGGGATGTGGTTTCAATAGCTTCTATTACATTTGTTCGTTGTGCTACCTCTGTTGCCACAGGATAACGTGTGGGGACTAGCCTGCCCTCCCGCTTAATATCCTGGATGTGGTATCGGAGGTGGTAGGGGTTGTGGGGGGGGCTATCGGTACTACTGTATTATGATCTTCTCTGTATGTATGATGCTTAGCCATTTGTAGTGTTCTATTCCCTTCGGTACACTACCTCAGTCCACCGATGTGCATGACGGATACCCAATTGTCGCTGTTTTGTCGCCTGCACATCTTAGGGCTGCCACCTTTTCCAATGCACAATGTGGGACATTAGTGTTCGGAACGTGTAATTTGCCTGGAAAATGCATACCCACGGCCAGTACATAGGACAGGAATTCACGTTTTGCCAGGAGAGCAACCAATTGTTGTAGCATTTCAGTTGCTTATTCTGTTTATTATTATATTTTGCTGTTCCACATACAAATTTACTGTTTTATGCTACCATTTTGATATATATCTGGGAAATGTTTGTCCTGAGATATCAGGACATTTGACATTTGTTCGGTTTGTTTACAGGACACGGCTGGCCAGAGAGGGACTATCCCTCTCAGGGTGGAACAGGTGTTTACCTTGGAACATATGCATCAAATTTTCAGGGATTACAATGTTTCAGTAACGATATTTTGCGTAATATACCATCAATGTCATATTTATTACCCCATTTTGCTGCGTAACTCACATTATGTGCTCTCTGCGATTGCATATTCTTCACGTCACCCGTCAAAGGCGGATCACATGATCTGTTGCTTCAATAATCTCCCATATCCTCTACACGACTGCTACGTACCCTTCTGTCATAACACGTGTGTCTCCTTCCCTGTATCCACTGTAGTGTCTACAATCACTATTTACTCTGCTGTGTGTTCCCCTGACCTATGTTCAGATTTAACAGTATGTGGGTAGGTCTTCGACCCGATATCACTACTGTTAACAGAAACAGAATGTAGTCTGGTCCCTGATCTACAATAGACACACAAAGGCAGACACTCCTTACCTGGGCCTCCTGTTTAAGGCTGCACGTTTTCTTCTTGGGATCCAGTTTTCCGCTTTTCAGCCACAGATCAGACAGTAAACAGCCTCTTTACACACAACAATTCAGTCGGAGGTCTTTTCATTCAAGAAGAACCATTTATGCATATTCTCCAGCGTACATGTCTAACCAGCCATGCACTCTGACCTGTAGCTTACCAAGGAATTCTGGATTACAAGGATCACAATGTGAAATAAGTTGTTACAACCAGACTGGAGTTATCAGTAGGCTTTTCTAAGTGACAGCCGATAACACAGGAGGCTCGGGTTCAGAAAGTTTTAGTAGTGTACACAGGCAGGCTAAATAATATACAGTCCAAGTATGAGAGTTTTGTCTGACTCTATACAGTAAGCAGTTTCTTTATATAGTGTTTACAATCAGCTTTTGCCCACCTTACTGACGTGGTCGGTCACAGGGCATTTCCATCACTATGGTCCGCAATAGTCTATACATACGTGGGTGCTGGGGTCGTGCTTTTAAAATGTTTTCCCATGGGAATAACACAGCCTTGCAAGGCACCTTGTACATTACAGTATCCTTTTGTGATTGTAGCTGTTTCAAGGACCCTAGACTGTTACGATACAGTGGACAGTTAATTTCTTAATACGTTGCTTTGTCTCTCTGGTAAGGAGTTGTACTGCTATCTTCGATAGAGCTCACAAGGCCATCCTCCTCTGGGGAAGGAGTGCTGTTATGCATGTACATACATTTATTGTTCTGTAACCCAGCAAATAATTAATGATGACAGACATGAGCCTGCTGTACTGCTTACTGCCAGGTTCAGAATTCCATCACAGTACAGCTTAGCTTCACCAATTACATGCAGGCTTAGTTCTACTGCCATATTGTACGGTACAATTCAATGCATTATATAGTATTTCGAGTGTAAACTGGAACTTCATATGTGTTTCTATATATTTTATGAACAACATCCATCCGGCCATATGCATGTTGTTCCGTCCTTTACCTTGAGCGTGTCTATTTGTCCGTCCAGCTACGCTAATCTCCACATGTGATGTCCCAGCTTCCCATTCTTTGCCTGTAGCACCCTGTTAGGACGTCCTGTTTGGTAGGCACCTGTTCCGCTATATGTGATCGACTTCACTGCATAGATAATCATCGATGCGGTGGTCCAACGACCCGACTTGTCCACATGTGTACAGTTATGTGCACCGTGTCGTATGCAAACCTAGATGGTTTGGACGGGTACATACTACATGCGGGATGTACACATTCTGCTGACACATTCACATGCAGCCATTTACATATCTGTACCTGCGGTGGGTTGGTGACATGTGGGTGCGATTTGCCAGCGTGGCATTGACTAACACAAACATCTTACCACAGTTCAGGTATGCACATTGTGTGTGGTTGTATAGCTGCACACGGATGCTAGCAGGTTTGGGTGCAGAGGTATACATGGGTGGGACTGACATGTACAATGATGCTATTGTGTAGTACATCCGAATGCATGGGTTCTGATTCTGGATATTACACTTCATCATACACCATCCAGTGTATGCAACAGAGACGTTGCTGGGTGTGGGATATGTTGCTATGCACATGTTTGCCTGTGTTTGAGGTATCTTGCTTCCTTACTGTTGTTATGTCAGCACAGCTACCCGGCTATGTACTGTCACTACTGCTTGTGACCATTATGGTTGGCACCTTTTCCAATGCCCATAGTGGGGCATGTTATGTGGAAACTTCGGGATTTGCAGGACTACACATACCCACGGCTAGTGCGGTTGACAGATCTTCACTTGTTTGCCATACTATAAGCTTATTCTGTAAGCATTTGGGTTCCTTATTTATGTTCTTATGCCATGTCTGTGTTTCATATAGTGATGTATATGTTTTATGCTACTATTACATGTATATTGCGTGAATTTTCTTGACAGGGGATCGGAGGTCATTTTCCATTTTACGATTGTTGCAGGGACACAACTGTCCAATCAGGGACTGTCCATGGCACATTCGGACAGCAGGTAACCCTGGTGACCATGGCCATGTCGCTACTGGGGTTTCCACCTTTACAGTTTCCGATCTGGGATATTTCGGGACTCACATCTGACTTTACAGGCCGACACATACAAACGGTCACTATATAGCATAGAACTTCACTTGTTTGCCTAAATAATAAGCTTATTGTTGTGGCAATTTGCTTGCTTATTCTGTTTCTTGTGTCATTTAGGTATTTCTGTTACAGAAATAACCAATTCATGCTACCATTACATTAAATACGGGATATCATTGTGTCCTACAATCGTAGCACATCAGCCATTTCTAATACGTTTTTCGGGACACAACTGGCCATGGAGAGACTGCCACAACCAAAGTGGGACAGGTGGTGACCTTAGTCGCTGCTCCTATGTCGGTGCGGCGCTGACATGCGGCTGTACACCTTCTCTGAGTGTAAACACTGACGGTGCATTGCGGGACGAACGCGGTCTTATGCGTATCCTTTGCTCCTTGGACGGGTACACTTATGCCTTCGTGGCTTCTATTTGCTTCTCCGTTAATTTGGGACGGGGACTATGTTGCATACTGTACGTGCGTTTCATTCTGCACAGGACCTGGCTGCTGCCATTACTATTGTGGGCGGACCGTGGCTGTCAGCACATTAGGTTGCTCACCTCATGCCGGCTTAGACACGCCTCCAGACGCATCCTACCTGGGCTCGCTCACGTACACTACGCACGTGTCTGTGATTCCAGTGCACTCTCATTAATATGTATATGGCGCTACTGCGCCGGCTATTCCATGCACCGCCGGCGCAGGCCTTACGCCGGCCTTGCGCCGAGCTTCATGAATCCCGGGGAGAGTCTACATGGTTGTATTTAAGGCTGTCGGATCGCTGAACCATGTTGTTTCACTTCATTTGCATAAATTTTATCTACTTTTGTGGAAACTTGCATTCCACAAAAGTTTCTGTAATTGCATTTGAGTGCACATGATTGTACACTGCTACGCAGAGTTTACTGAATCTGAAATTTGCAGCTTCTTTGTTCGCATCATACTGCTGTGTGCACACAGAAAAAATTAACTGTGTTACCTGTATTGAACCCCCCCCCACAGTTTATATATACATACTTTGAACCCACTGAAATTTCAACGTTCACCTAACTGCAGTAATATACATGTATATACACACACAGACACACACACATACACACACACACACACACACACACACACACACACACACACACGCACACGCACACACATACACACACACACACACACACACACACACACACATATATATATATATATATATATATATATATATATATATATATATATAAATTACAAAGAATAATACAGAGGAATAGCAAGTAATACAAAAATAGCAAGCAGTAGAAAATAATAGCAGAGAATGCAATGCTATACAAAGATGGTGAAAGAGTATAATAACATGAAGTGGTAGTAGTATATATGCACCCAAGATGTCCTCGAAAAACATTTCATATTTTGAAAAATATCTGTTTTTTTATTAATTTGTCATGTATTAATCAGTGATATAAGCTGACAGTGGAGATGGAGAGGGTGTGTAAAAATACAGTTGGAGATAAACAGAATACATAAATATTTATGCAGGAGTGGTAATTGAGCTTGAGTCTAATACAGTAGCCCGTTCCAGTTTCAAAGCCTGGGGAAGACATTTGAAAGTGGTTATTAGCTACTGAGGAAGGAGATTGAGCTATCATGTAGGGTTACAGGGACAGAGCCAGGAATTTGAAAGATGTGTTTTGAGTAGCTTTTTGAATTGTGGGAAATAGCTGTTGTAAATGAGAGGGCTTAGGAGTTGATTCTTTAATTTGGAAATGTGTGAAAATAATGATTCACCAGCTGAGCTGTTTGCTTTGCAGATCTGTAGGAGGGATTTGTTGGAAGAGCGGAGATGTCTAGAGGAGTTGTATGGCTGTAGGAGGTTTTGAAGATCTGGAGTTTTATCTGGGTGACAGAGGATTTTGTGAGCAAAGGTAAGTTGATTAAAGTGCAGTAATTGTGGAGGTTCAGCCAGTTTAGTTGTCTAAGTGATATGCAGTGATGGGATCTATATGACACACCAGTTGCAAATTTGGCTACCTTATTGCAAGATTCAAGTTTGGCCAGGTCTGTTTTAAGGAGGTTAGTTAGTAATGGGGAAGCATATAAGAGAGTAGATAAGATGTGAGTTTGGGCAATAGTGGATTTAATATTCTTAGTAGGACATTATGGTTCCTATACAAGATACCGAGTTTCTTGTGGACCTTTCTAATGGTTTGGGTAATATGTATATCGAATTTCAGGTTGTTGTCTATTTCAACACCTAGCAGTTTTGTGTGGGTTGAGGGTGTAATAATGGTTTTGTTTTTGGATATGATTCTGAAAGATGGGGGGTTGACTTGAGAGGAAGGGGTTTTGCCTGGATGAAAGAGGAAAAGTTTTGTCTTGTTTGGATTAAGGATGAGGAGGGATTTTGTGAGCCAGTTTTTAGCCAATGTAGAAAGATTCCTGGGTGTGTTTGTGGAGATTTTGAAGACAGGAGCCTGAGCATATGAGAGTTGAATCGTCAGCATATTGGACTATGGTGGCATGAGGTGTGGAGGTATGGAGATGATTGGTAAAGATAGAGAAAAGTAGGGGCCCCAGGATGGAATCTTGGGGCACTCCTATGCCAACTGGAAGGAGGGGGATAGTTGTTACTGCTATAGGGCGGCTTGTTGACATCTTGTAAGGTAATTTTGGAACCAGGAGATAGACGAGGTGCAGAGGTTTAGGGAGGAGAAGATGTTGATTCATGTTTGGTGGTTAACCATCTCAAAGGCCTTGGACAGATCTAGGAAAACAGCAGATACGTATAAGCCAGTATTTCTATGATGGTTAACAGTGTTGGTAAAGGACATCAGGGTTGTGTTAGTGCTATGTGAGTGGCGACAGCCATGCTGTGTATTTGTAAGAAATGTTTCCCTTTGAAGGTAATCTGTGAGCTGGGTATGGAAGACTCTTTCAGGAATTTTAGACAGGGGTGATAAGATAGCAATGGGGCAATAGTTAGTTAACTCAGTGGAGTTACTTCCTTTATGTAGGGGTATAATGTGATAAATGTTCCAATTAGTGGGGACTAGGTTCTCAGTGATTGATCTACTTATGAGAATGGCTACTTGGTAGGCTATACCTTTTGCTGCAATCTGAAGGAATTCTGCAGGGAGGTTATCAGCTGCTAGAGTAGTTGGTTTGATTTTTTTTTGAGTAGTTTTTTGATTGTGTTTACAGAAACTGGATGGAACAGGCTGGTGGAGGATTGGGTATGGGAGGTATTTTGTTTTTTGACAGGAGTAGGGTCATTGTTACAGGGCTGAGAGTTTGCGAGGGCTTGAATTGATTCTGTAAAGTAGATATTAAACAGGGTTGCTACGTTGTCTGTGCTATTGGGTGTTGAAGGAGTGGGTGTAGCTGATTTACTTGAGTGCAGTGTGTTATTTACTGCAGCCCACAATTTTTGTGGATTGTTTTGCTGTTTTATTTTATATTTGAATATTATGGTAGTAATTGGTTTTATCCCATTTCACTAGTTTTTTGCTTTATTGCATAATTCAAGGTATCTTTGTCTTGTTAACTGGGATCTGTTTTTGTAAAATTGTAGCCAGGCCTTATCCCAGGTCATGAGAAGAGATCTACATTCTTTACTAAGCCACGGACCATAGTTTGATTTACCTCTAATGGTTCTTAGTGGTGCATGACGACTGAAGATGTCTAAGAAGGTGGAGTTGAAGGAGTTAACTGCTTCATCTAGAGGTAGTTGTCGGAGAGTTTCCCAGTTTCAGCTTTTGAGGGAGGAAATGAAGTTATTGGCATTGAAATTCCTTTTGTCTCTGATCTGATGGCAGGTGGTCTGATGGATTTGATGGGTTTTAGAACGAATGAGAAAGGTTGGTTGGTGGTCACTTAGGTTGTCAGAGAGACATCCTGAGTGGGAAATTAGGGTTGGGTTGTTGACTAAGGTCCAGTCCAAGATTGATTATCAACTGGAGGCTTTATCTGTCCTGGTAGGAGACAGGATTAGTTGGGTAAACCCGTGTAGGTTAATATGTAATGATGGATTAGAGGAGGAGCATGTTAGCCAGTCAATGTTGAAATCGTTTATGAAGATGGTCCCTTTGGGAAAGGAGTTAGATTCCCATTGTAATATACATTCTAGTGTGGGGATATTATTTCCTGATGTAATGTATCCACCAAGGATATTTGTACTTTTATTGGGGTTGATTTTTAGCCTCACGAATATTATTTCTGCATTTTCAAAAACGGAGTTTTATTTCTATGAGATCAATTGATAGAGGATGTTTAAATAGGATTGCTACACCTCCTTTCTTAGTTAGCCTGTCTTTACGTAGTATGCTAGAGCCTGGTGCTGTGATTTCATTGCTGTTAATGTTAGGTTTTAGCCAGGTTTCTGTTAATATTATGATGTCAGGGGAATAAAGGGAGAGGGTGGCATGTAGGTCATGAACTTTGTTAGTGATACTCTTTGAATTAATATTAAGGTGGAGAAGGGATGACTTGTGTCTTTTTTGAAGGCGATCAGGTGTGAAAGAGATGGAGCTATGTGGAACACTGTTTTGGAGGGTGGGGCCTGGATTGTGGTGTATATCCCCAGACTGGGTTAGTTGGACAGCTAGATGTAATAGAAGTTTGGAGAGCTTATTATGGAGTTTGGTAAATCTATGAGAGGAAGTGGTTTTAGATAGTGGAAATGGTAGTTTGAATGTGCAGTAGACTACCAGAATAACTAATGCTAACAATAAAGAGAGCATCATCGACTGGATCCTCGTCAATAACCAATCCCAAATTTATAAAGCGGGGATTATTCCAGATAGCCCAAGTGATCACTTTATAACCTACATGATCAAGCATAAGTCTGACATTCCCCAGCAATCAAACCTTAAAACTATCAGGAACAAAAAATACTTCAACCTTCAAAACTTCCTTACTGAACTTGAAGCATGCAACTGGTCTACCCTAAAATGCCTCCTATTAGACAATGCAGTTCACTACTTTCATACTAAATTCCTTACAATACTTGAATCTCACGCTCCTACCCGGACCATCAGAGTCAGAAATAAAAAGGCCCCTTGGCTCTGTAAAGACACCAAAGCAAAAATTCTAATAAAAAATAAAGCTTGGGACACCTGGTGCTCAACTAGGGACCCAATAGACCACCTACAATACAAACAGCTCAGGGACTATACAAAACAAGATCAATCTTACTAGATAAAAAGAACTACTACTGCCACCTTCAACAAACACACCACAACATTCCCCAAACATTCTGGGCAGGAATCAACAGACTCCTCTGCCCAGGTCAAACTGCCACCCAAGCCCCTGTACCCACAGCCAAAACTTCCCCCCTGAGGAGACAGCTAATGCCTTCAAGAGTTTTTTTCACTGAAACAGTTCAGTCACTCGCTAACCACCTAACCTCTAACCACTCCTTTCCAGAGCTACCGAAGCCCACAACCCAACCAATATTTAGCCTTCAACCAGTATCTACGACTCTTATCCGAGTCCTCCTAAAAAAATTAAAACCTATCACTTTAGCTGCAGATCTTCTACCAGCTGAATACTTGAAAAAATCAGCTGATGTCATTGACTACCCTATATCATTACTTATCAACAGAACTATCACCGAAGCTACCATCCCCTCCCTATGGAAAATATCACATATCATTCCTCTCCATAAAGGGGGCAGCTCCACTGACCTTTTTAACTACAGGCCCATAGCTATTTTGTCTCCATTAGCCAAAATTTTGGAGAAGAGTGTCCACCTTATGCAAAACAAGCTGTTGACTGGCTCTCAGCACGGCTTTAGACCTAATCATAGTACCACCACAGCCCTCCTATATTTTACTAATACTATAAACCTTGACAGAAACAGCAATAAACTGTCTTCATCCCTCTTCCTAGATCTCTTGAAAGCCTTCAATATGGTTAATCACCATCTCCTCATCAATACTCTGAAAGCACTACTTTTAAAAAACCATACCATCCAATGGTTCCAATCTTACCTGCAGGGTAGATAACAGGCCGTCCTCTGGCAGAACAAACTGTCAACCCACCTTCCTATTTCCCTTGGGGTCCCCCAGGGATCCATACTTGGTCCCCTTCTCTTTTCCATCTTCATAAACGACTTTCACGTAGTCATTCTAAATGCTACTTGCATTCAATATGCAGATGACTTGACCTTAATCTGCTCTGTCTCCACAGAAACTAAACTTAAGACATTAACTCAGCATACCTTCAACTCAGTTGAAAACTGGTTGGCTAATTGCTGGCTGCTACTCAATCTCAAAAAAACAAAATTACTTCTTTTCACTCCCTCCTGTGAGTCCACATCTCCATCTTTCAACATTACATCTAACAATGGGACCTTGATTTCCCCAGATACCCACACCAAACTCTTAGGTGTGATTATAGATTTTTTTGTTGTGTCTTTTGGCTTTTCCTGGTTAGGGGTTGCCACAGCGGAACTCCGATCCGCTAATGATTGGCAGTAGATTTTTACGTGCCGAGTTGCCGGTCCTGACGCACAACCTTCAACAAAGGTATGCTCATTCATGCATGTCTGCACACAGAAGACACTCTAGCTGAGAATCGAACAGGACAACGTCTTACTGTGAGGCGACCACACTACTGCAGCACCACCACCGCAGTCATTTTAGGTGTCATTATAGATAACAACCTAAAATATGACCTGCATGCTAAGATTAAGCCTTTTCTTACTCCCCTTGCCAGGACAACCACAGCTCAATCCCATCTTCTGTCTACTTTGCTATATGCCTCTCCACTACTTGACAACCTAAACAAATCCTCTCTTAATAAACTCTCAAGTTGCTACAATCACATAGCTCGATTTGCTACAGGCTTGGCATATAGGACTCACCATTGCACTAATCTTAAACTCCTTGACTGGCTGGAATTTCCTAGCCTTCTAAAATATAACCAGCTTATTGTAGCCTATAAAGTACTCAACCACCCTGAAAATACTCCTGCATTAAACAGCATTATCTTCCCCCATAATAACTCTAGATCTCTACGCTCATCCGCCAGGCTTATGGCTCAAACTTTTAGAGCCAATAACAGCGCTGGAGACTCCCTGTTTGACAACTCTGTCGGCAAGACATGGAACTCTCTACCAGCAGTTCTTTATCTTGAACCCTCTCTAACACTTTTCAGAAAAAATCTTAGGACATATTTTAAAACACACTGGCTATACCCCTGTACAAACCCTGATTAAATACTCTCCTAACTCTCATAATGTTTCTGTACTAAATCCTTGTACTCTTCAGGGTTTACATGTAGTGACCAAATTT
>NC_056729.1:138604352-138759352 GCF_019279795.1 Protopterus annectens
TACTGGGACTTAAATAAAGCCATTAATATGTGCCCATATTAATCCCTTTCAAAGGAACTTGTGCATAAAGAGCTTGCTTAACAAGTAAAAAAAAATTAAAAAAATGTATATATATATATATATATATATATATATATATATATATATATATATATATATAAACTCCAAAAAACTTCCAGCACTCAACAAAAATAAAATAAATAAAGGCCACACGTGAGTTAAAGGCTTTATTTAGCCACACTATAATCATGCATACTATATCTTATATTTTATATATATACACACATATATAAATGTGAATAAACAAATAAATAACTCAGCCCACCAGAACACTTATATAATTACCACACAACTAGGTCCCTATTATGACAAAAAAACATTAAAAGGATTATAGCGTTGTATGAACATTTGGGCTGTAAGGTTCACTTTAAACGCTAATTCATTAGTGTTTGATTTTGGCAAATGTGTATTTTTGTATATATGCAGTCCATACGATTTGGTATACATGTGTAGAAATTGAACTGTTTCTTTAAGGGCAGATGAGTTTAAAATAGACGTACTTGCGTATGGTGATTACACTGATTACACTGATGACACTTTGTTAAGCGAAACCGGTCTGTGGGGCAGACTGGGTGGCTAAATAAAGCCTTTAACTCATGTGTGGCCTTTATTTATTTTATTTTTGTTGAGTGCTGGAAGTTTTTTGGAGTTTCTATTGTATTTGGTGTTCCGTGCACCTTGTTGGATACGTGTACCATCGTTTTGGGTCCAGTATATATATATATATATATATATATATATATATATATATATATATATTGAGAAGTCACATCACAGCAAGAGGTTCCCTGGTTTGATTCTCACATGGGGTACCTTCTGTGCAGACTCTACATGTCCTCCCTGTTTTCATGTGGGCTTCCTCTGGGTGCTAGGGTTTCCCCCCACATTCCAAAGACATGCAGTAGGTGGAATAGATACTCTAAACTGGCCAGAAGTGTGAGTGTGTGTCTGTTAGTATGTGGTGTGGAGGAACTACTGTGGCAAGACTAGCCACCCGGTGGTGTAAGCCTTGGCTCTAGATAACTGTCATTGTTGAAGTGATACCCCAACCCCATGTGCAAAAATGGGAAAAAGGGTTGTGGATGGATGGATGAATGGATGGATGGATGGATGGATGGATGGATGGATGGATGGATGGATGGATGGATAGATGGACATGTGGGAAGGGGGTGAGCTTTATATGTACGCACCTAAGTATAACATAGAGGATAATTTATATTTATTAATGTATTAGCATGAACATGATCATTATTCTTTGTGATACACAGAGCTTTAATTGCACTGAAGTACTACCAATTACAAAAATAAATGTAGGTGTGCAATTGGTCTGCTGCTTTGAAAACTGTAAGACTCTTGGCATTGCCAAGCAGACAGTGGTCAAAAACAAAGTATACTTCTGATCAACCAAAAGGATTAAAATATACTAGATTCACACTTTTTGTACCACCACAAATTATCTTACAGCTTTCAAAACTCTAAACACTTTCTGGTATTATTCAGTGGTGGCTACATGTGCAGCAGCATAACATTAGAGCATAACAACTCCTAAAGGTGTATAACATAGATGGCTGTAATCGGATCTCTAATCATAACCATATTATTATGTATGGACGCCAATAAATTCACCAAAAGAGAGAAACCCGAGAGGTGACTCTTGCCATCCACATCAAGAACACATAATAATTGGTTAGTATTGGAGAGAATTAATCATAACTCTTTTAAGTGCATGTAGGTTTATCTACTCCATGTACTACCAGTTACAAAAGAAAAAAGGAGAAAGTATTTTACTGGCTTTGAAAGCCAGTAAAGCACTTAGCAAGTGCTGTCACACAGATGCCATGTAAATTTAATTGGGCAAAAAGTCAGGGATATTTTTTTAAATAGAGTTCGAATTCAGTTACTTACACACTGACATCTGTAAAGTTCCAAAGCCTGACTATGAGGCAAGATATTCAGGGACAATTGAGAGTAAAGGAACATTCCTTCCTTGAGACCCAAACGTGGCAACATTTCGTGGCTGTTACACACTTCTGAAAGTGCTGCCATGGTTGTGTATCGTGCTACAGAAGCACATTAAAGAATTATCTTTTTTACAATTTTGGAGCATTATCATGGCTGTCTGTGCACAACAAATATCGTTTCTCACTTTTTTAATGTCAGAAAAGTGAATAATAACCTTATCTTTTTGCTAGTTTTATAGCATAATCACCATGCTCATACTACAGTCTTGACATAGTAAGGTGCATATGCACACACCTATGTCCCTAGCCCACACATGGTAGGTATTATAGAACTGCATCAGAAACAACTTTAGAAGATGGTAACACATTTTTGCACACAACCTACCACTAAAATCAAAAAAATCATGCATAGGAAATGATCTTACAGCTTCTAAAACTATTGATGTATTAGAGGTACACTTTGCTTCTGGCTACCATTTGTGTGACAGTGAAAGCTGTGCAATGTTTTTTTTTTTAAAGCTAATAGTTCACCTTGCAACATTTTTTAACTAATAATACATTGGGGTAGTTAAAACTCCATACATATTACAATGAATTATGATCTGGTCTCTGAACTTAACTTCCATTAGTTATTGATTCTGAGAAATTTATCACTGAAGCTTCACTCTTGAGATGAATTTCTTGAAAGCTATTAAATGAACAAATAACAAACTGGTTCTGATTGAGCGCAGTCATAATCCTGTATGCATATATATATATATATATATATATATATATATATATACTTTTCAATAGTCTAATTATATCATACAAATGTAATGTTCTTCATGGCAGAGTCTTCACCTCTGAAATGGTTCTAAATATAATCGATGTTTAAATAACTCTGCCTAGGAGTCCTGATAAGAATATTATTTTCTTAGATGAAATAATGACCTGAAAGTGCAAATCAGATTAGCAGATTATTTAATGTGTATCTTATAATTAGGAACCAGCAATGATGCATGAAATAGCAGCTGCATTGAAAGCCTTACCAAAGAACAAAAAACAGCAGACATTAACGACATCCCCCCCTGCAATATTACAACACTTGGCTGCAGCTCTTAAATCCTTATATGGATCTCCCAGGAAATCTAAAAAATAGTATTGTGGCTGACTCTCTTGGGTTTATAACATTGAGATAAAATGTAGTCTGAATGATAGTGAAAAGTATCGCTAAGTCACTCTGATTCCACATGCCAGTAAGATTCTTTTCAAGATAACTTGGTGAAGATCACTACTGTATTTAAATAAACATTGCCAGAAGTGCAAGCAGGGATTCAGGAAAAGAGAAAAAAACAAATGACATATTGTGAGAAGGATCCCTGAAAAGTCAATGGAATAGTCAGAGGATACTTACACATGTTCTATTGATTATGGCAAGGCCTTTAACTACATAAATCATGAAAATTTCAGCACCACATTGAGAAGCATAGGTATAACTGATCTCACGCACAATCACTATGTTGATTAAGGAATAGTCAATAAATGTATAAAAGGCTACATTCTTGCTCATATCTGTTTAATTTATATGGAGTACAAATCATCAGAGAAGCACATTTGCATGAAAACAGGTAGAGGTGTGAAAACTAGTGGAAGATGTATCAAAAATTTCAACTAAGCTGATGATGTCACATTCCTTACTGAAAGTGAATATGATCTAAAACAATTATTAATCAAGATTAAACAACATTGTCCAGTACTTTAGAGTTGAGAATTAGAAGATCTTGACAAATGATAAACTCAAAACAATATCTGTGATGAGAAGAAATAGAAACAGTAAACAGTATCATCCTACTTGGATCCGTAATCAGGAATGAAATGCAGTTAAGTCTGGTGGCAAATACATTTTGATAAAATCTTCTTGTGCAGGAATGCATTTTTGTGTAGAAAGCTTGGTCTTGTCCAAGCTTTGGTATTTTCAATAACATCATATAAACATGAACGTTGGACAGAAAGAAAACAGAAATAAAACTGACGCCTTTCAAATTATGGTGCTGGTGAAGAATATTACATATACAATGGACTACCTGAAAAACAAATTAATTGGTACTGGAGCATTTAAAAACCTAAGTTTTCCATGGAGGCTTAAATGATAAGACTTCAACTTCCATACTTCATATATGTGAAAAGATCACTAGAAAATAGCATTGTGCTTGGCAAGGTCAAAGGTCAACATAAAAGATAGAAACCAACATTGTTATGAATCGATGTATTAACGGCAGTAATTAATGTTTCTCCATCAGTAAATAGTCATCTGAATAAAAAACAGAACACATTTCAGAGCAGCTATCCACAGAGCTGCTATGAGTCAACATTGACTCAGCAGTATATTAACACTGTATATGGATGAGTTTTATGTTACCTCTTTAAACCTGTTTGTCTGTTGTATTAAGCATAAGTATGAATTACTTTTCTTATTAGATTTTAGTAATGCTAACAACCAAGGGGTCCAAGTACCTTTGAATTATTATTTTTTTTTTCTTCTAACAGATGCAACAGCATAGGAAATTCAATTATCCACATATCAAGAGGAGAAGATAACATGCTTGTATCATGAACTGGCTCATTTAGCCTCATCAGTTTCCAGGTTTGGGTTTTGACTACTAAATGGCATGCTTACTCTCTGCATGCAGCTTATATCTAAGCATTTACTTTCTTTTCAAACAGTATATACACCATTCTTGGTTGATATGAAACTGATTTTTTTTTTGTAATTAGCCTGGACTTACACAACCCAATCATTTTGGATAACAAGTCTGTTATACATATGCCAAGGAGACAATCTAACACTTGAGTTATGAACCACATCATTTACCCTCACCAGATCCTAGATATGGGTTTTGTGTTGTGCATGGTACTCATAATTATTTGGCAGTTCAAACTTAAGTACTTCATTTGTTTTTAAAAACTACACCCATAATTCCAGTGTGGTGTGAAAATGATGACTTTTTTGCATGATCTCCAACAAAAAAAGATAATACTTCCTATATTTTTTTTTAATTCCCCTTAGGGATATCTCATTACTTAAGAGTTGTCATGACTCACCTGTTTAAATGTATTAACTAATGTCCTTGTGTAGTGCTAGCTGAAAACAGCTTTGTAGCTTCAATGACTAATACATGTATTTTGTTCTTTTAGGCAGTTCCTGAAATTTACTATTTCCACTTTTTCTTAATTGTTTTGTGCTTCTGTGAAGCATTCTAAAATGCCCTTTCAGGAGCTGATCCTCATTGTTCATGGTTTTATTTAACCTTGGCTTCATGATTTCCTTCCACTGGTAAATGTGTCTGCTGGTTGGTTGCCTGCCGTTGAAGTGTGCTTTAAAGAGTTGAAGACTTTGAAGACTGATTACATTATGGCACTTACTTTTCTTGTCATTTATATTTTGTACTTTGGATAAGGATGAGATAACTTTTACACTGTTATAACAAATCTTTCATTTGTCAGCTGCACTCACTGCATATGAGAAGGAAATCAGCAATGCACAATAGCACGTGCATGACACAACTGTGCACTGTTCATTTTCATGTCACTCCATGTGGGAAAGTAGTGAGAACACCAATATGAGGAGAAGAAACACAGGATATTTCCTCTCAGCTGCTATGATTAATGCATAGTGATATGATTTTGGTCCACAGATTTTGACTTGCTCCTCCAAAATTTAATGGCTCCTCTCATGAAGTTAGACCCATTTAAGATAATATACAGTATCAAACTGAATTTAGCCTATACAAAAATTCTGGAGCATTAATTATATGGACACTATATGAACACTATTGCCTGAAAACCTTCTATTATGAAAAATAACAAAGTTGTCTGCTTTCAGATCTCCTGCCTTGACTTTTAAAGGTCAGCGCTATGACTTTAACTCTAAAAGGTTGAGAGGTACTCCCAGAGTACTAGTATGGTATACAGCTCTGTGGCACTGAGCACCCTACAAAAAGTTTTGAGGTATTCTCTGAAACAGTTTGCACAGCATAGCATTCAGTATGTCCTCTACAAATATATCTCTGTGAGTACTCAGAGAAGGTGGTCAAATATTAACTTGTTAGTCAAGAAATGCTCTTAACCTTTACCAACAGAACGTGGAACAAATTAAAATGTAGCTTAAGAAAAGACCCCAAATTAGAAACACATTTTAAATACTGGCACTATTATCTTAGAAATTCTCAAAATTATTTCCAGTTTTAGGGAGAATAGAACAAAACTTTATGAAACATCAGGGGGTGTCCCTACAAAATAGGGACAGTTGAGAAGTCAATGTATAATGTCTGGTATGCACTACAGATAAAACTACAACCAAGAAGATTACAATCAGAGCTAATCAAAAACCTTGGCTAACCATCAGAGTGTATGAGCTTCTGAGGGCAAGGAATGAGGCATTCAGGGACAAGGACAAGATGGGTCTTAGTGAAGTAAGGGCTAACCTAAAAAGGGGCATCAAAGAAGCCAAGAGGGAGTATGGAAGAAAGGTACAAAGTTGCTTCAAGGACATTAGTGATACCAGGATCCTCTGGCAAGGCATTCAGCAGTTAACTGATTACAGGACCAAGTCAGTTCAATGTGATGACAGCACAGAATTTCTGGACAGGCTGAACTAATTCTATGGCAGATTTGAGGAGAAGAACAACCTGGAGGCTACTAAGCTACCCACTGGTCAGAATGAGACAGTGCTCAAACTTAACCCTTGAGATGTGAGAAGCCAACTTAAGAAAGTGAACCCAAGGAAGGCTGCAGGCTCTAATAACATTCTGGGCAAAGTATTAAGAGAATGTGCAGACCAACTGTACCTAATCCTTAGAGATATTTTCAATACCTCCCTGGCTCTTGAAAGAGTGCCAGCATGCTTCAAGGTATCTAATATAATTCTGCTGCCCAAAAAAGCCAATCCAACTTGCTTAAATGACTACAGACTGGTGTCACTAGCCTCAAATGTCATGAAATGCTTTGAAAGGATAATAAATACACATCTGTCAGAAGCTCTGCCACCAACCTTTGACCCTTTATAGTTTGCCCATCAGCCAAATAGATCCACTGCAGAAGCCATTTTGGTGGCCCTGCACATCTCTCTGGAACATCTTGAAGACAGGAGCAACTATGTCAGGCTGCTGTTTATTGACTTTAGCTCAACATTCAACACAGTGGTTCCCATGCAACTCACAGGCAAGTTAATTAACCTCGGCATCAACAAGAGCCTATGCAATTGGATCCTTGACTTCTTGATTGGAAGATCACAGAAGGCATTTGCTGGTAACAACACATCATGTATCATTACACTCAACACTGGAGTGCCTCAAGGGTGTGTACTTAGTCCTCTGCTATTCGCCATCCTTACCAATGACTGCTCTGCAAAATTTCCCAATTATCATGTCATCAAATTCATAGACAATACCACTGTAGTGGGTCTCATAAGGGATGATGACAAGAGAGAATAAAGGAACAAAGTCAGGTCTCTGGTCAAATGGTGCAAAAATAACAACTTGGATCTGAATGTCAACAAAACTAAAGAAATTATCATTGACTCAGAAAAAAAGGCTACTTGAAATCAATGGAGAGGTGGTAGACAGAGTTCAATCTACAAAGTTCCTGGGGTACACATCTCAGAAGACCTCTTTTGGTCCATGAACACAGGCCAGATAATTAAAAAAGCTCACCAACTCTTGCACTTCCTGAGAAGGGTCGAAAGAGCAAAGCTTCCTCTGAATGCTCTATCTACTTTCTATAAAGGAGTTATTGAAAGTATTCTTACCTGTAACTTTACTATGTGGTATGGAAACAGTATTAGTGCAGAGAGGAAGAAGCTTCAAAGAGTGGTGAGGATTGTGGAGAAGATAATAGGCACAAATCTTCCAACCACGCAATAACTTTTTACAATAAGAAGCATAAAGAGGGAATACAAAACACTTAGAGACACATCACATTCAGCATTTGGCTGGTTTATTAGACTTTCATCTGGCAAGAGGTACTTTGGCATCCACTGTAGGACCTCCAGGCTCTTGAACAGCTTCTATCCAACAGTAATAAGGCTCAGAAACTCTGACATCATCTTGGACATCCCCTGCCTTCAAACGTGATCTCACTAGTCATAGTTTACTGAAAGTGATACATTATTTAATTCATTATAGTTTATATATTCTTACAGAGGTGCAATATATTTCTCTTAAAAGTGAAATTGCAGTAATTCCTCATGTCAGATACTAACAAACTTCTTTTCCTATCTTTTTCTGTGCACAGTATTATTTGTTCATATGTTTAGGTTTATATGTATGAGTAGTTTTACCTGACTAGAAATAGGTTATAAGGGGTATTTTTATGTGTATTAGTTATTAGAATAGTTGTGTATCCATTGTGTCTTATTCTTTTTATACTTAAATTGCCTCTGTACTATGATGAAGAGCTGATACCCAAAATTTCGTTAAGGTTGCACTTGTGTTTCCTAAATGACAATAAAGTTTTCTTTGAATCTTTGAATCTTTACTAGCATGTAGAAATGGTAAATCATATACTACACAGCATGCCCAATATGCCTGCTGATATATCCAACACATATACAGTACTGTACGCACTACAAGGGGATTGTAATTCTGTTATGATGTGCACCATAGCAAGCAAGCCTGGTTGCTATACTGTGTTTGTTAAATATCATAACAACATAATTCCTTATATCTAGGAATGCTATACCTTGGCTTTTCTCCATGGTATTCTTGGTGCCTTATTTATATACATGATCAAGTCAATAGATGTTTATTTATTTTAATCCAAGCAAAAGAAGTGATGTCTAACAAGTACATTAGATAAACAACAGCTTGTACAATGTACATGTGTATAGCATTAACCAATCCACACAAAGAAAATAACATTTACTGTAGTCTGATGTTAATTCTCATAACTTTTTAGTCATTTTACTATACGTTAACTGGAGAATTCCTCATTTATTGGAGCGTATTATATCCATAAGAATTTTGTTTTGGTAAATGTCACTCGTCTTGTGTATTCAAATAAAATGAAGAGGCTGGATGTTTGTTTAAGTAGTTTATTACACACAAACATATCAGGATGGACGACTGGAATATTTAACTTAAATGACCTAACTGACTGACTGCTACACACATACATGTTTTCACTCTGGCTTCTCACTCAAAATGGCTCTCTAGCTTGCAAATGCTGAGTACTTATATGCACGTCCCCATAGACTGGAATAGCTCTTAAAGGTACAAAACACACTGATCTACATTCTCCCTCTTTGACTATTCTGCTCTGCAATGAAAATGGCAATTGAATAAGCATGTAAATTATACAGACATATAAACAATAACAATCATCTTGTCCAGGTTGTTGCATATTTGGGATTAGGTCTTGTGATATGACCTGACCTCATAATGTAATAATTACAACTGAGTTTAGCAACAGAGTTTTCAGGGATACTTTCAGGAACAGGAACAGATGATGAAATGTTCTCTGGAACAGGAACATTGGAAAAAATCACTCTGAGAATTAGAGTCTCTATTACAGACAGGGTGTTGTAACACTGGGTCGGACACCAGTAATAAATGTTTCTGATTCTGCTTGAATTCCATACCTTGCAACTCAAAAATGTACGATCTTGGTTCTTCACATAAATATTTTACAAGTCCTATTCAGTCAAATCCTTTCACTGTCTGCATCCTTACTATCTCCCTTTCTTTTAATGGATTCAGAGGCTTGGTGGTTTTATCACAGTAGGACTTTTGGGAGAAATGTTTCTTTAGGAGTTGAGCTTTTACAGATTTGTTGTTTTTAGCACTTGGAACCAACAAATTCTTACTGATTGGCAGTGTGGCTCTGGTTTGTCTCGACATTAATCTCTGGGCAGGTGAACCAAGAAGACTGTCTTGAGGAATGTTTCTGAGATTAAGCAGATTAAGAAAAATATCAGTGTTGTCATATTTAGATTTTTACAACTGCTGTTGTGCACTGTGAGCTGCATGTTCTGCCAGGCCATTTGATTGTGGGTATTCAAGATTACTCATGACTACTCGTAACAAGAACAAAGTCTCACATTTTAGCAAATATTTTAAACTGCTGACTTGTAAACTGTACACCATTGTCAGAAATTACTTTGTGCGGACGACCATGGACAGAAAAAATGTCTCTTCAACTTCATAACGACTATTGGAGAGAAGATTAGGAAGTAGGTCAATCTTGAACCAATTTGAATAAGAGTCTACTAACACCAAGTAATGCTGACCATTTAATTCGAAAATATCTGTAGCTACTGTTGACCAAGGTAGTTCAGGCGTCTGGCTTAGTGGAAGTGGGTTTTTTTGTTGATGCGGTTTAGTACTATTACAAACAGAACAAGCTGAAAGTTCTTTCTCAGTATCTTTTGACATAGGAGGCCAGAATACTAGTGCTCTCACCCTTCTTTTGGTAGAATCAGTTCCTGAGTGGCCATGATGCAAGATTTTAATATACTTTTGTTACAAGGACTTTAGAACAATCACTTTTGGACATTTCATGATGATACCATCTTTCATCAAAATTTCGTCTCTGTAAGGAAAATTCTGATGCACATCTGGTGGTAAACAAGATTGCTTTGATGGTTATCCTCAACTGATAAAGTGGTTGAGCTTCTGGAGATCTGGATCTAAAGCTGTGTGAGTTCTAAGTTCATCAAGATGTGTGAAAGTAAAATTTATCACTTCCATGACTGCAAAATAAGGTTTCTCATTTTCATGCTGTTCTGTGTTTTTCCTGTGTGATCTGGATAAAATATCACCAAGGTAGAGAAGATTGCCTTTTGTGTAAACAAAGTGAAAATTGTACTTTTGCAATTTTAACATCATGTGTTGCAATCTCACAGGAGCTGTGTGCATTGTTACAATGTTACAAAGACATGCATCTGGAGCTTTTCTCCCCGGGCCTCCACTGAAAATTGGCTTTGTTCCAAGTCAGACTTTCCCGGTAAACAAATGTTAAATAAAAATAAATAAATACATAAAAAAATTGGCTTTTTCAAAAGGTTGGCTATCAGTCTGAATTTGAATAGGTTGGCCATAAATATAATCATGAAACTTCGAACATGTAAACACAATTGCCAAGAGTTCTTTCTCTTTCTGAGCATCGGTTTGGGTTAGAGTTCTGGATGGATAGGCTACTGATTTACCCTCTTGAAGTATGATTTCACCAAGATCAAGCTTGGAAGCATCACAAGAAAGAGTTACAGGTTTGTGACCATCATGATAACTTAAAGGGGGTGGACTGGCAATTCTTTGTTTCAGGATATCAAATGCTCTTTGGTGTTGATCCAACCAGGACCAAGTACCATCTTTGTGTATTGGCTGTCTTAGTGGTGCTGAAAGTTCACTGAAATCTGGATCGAACTTGCCCAAATAGTTGACAATGCCAAGAAAACGTTGTAAGGAAGTGAAATTGTCTGCAGCTGGCATCTCAAGAATCGCAGTTTCCTTGGAAGATCTGGTCGTAAGCCTGAACTGGTAAACAAATGACCCACATACATAACTTCTTGTAGCCTGAACTTACATTTCTGAGGATTCAACTTAAGATTCACTTTATGAGCACCTTCCAAAACTTTCCTGAGGTTTCTATCATGTTCGACTTCATCATTGCCTCTTACAAGAATATCATCTACTATAATAGCACAAAGATAGTCAGAAAAACTTTGCCCCATTGCACGTTGAAAGACTTCACTGGCAGAATTTAAGAAAAATGACATTTTCAAAAATCTGTACCTTCCAAATGGTATACTGAAAGTGGTTAGCAATGAAGATTTTCGATCAAGCAGAATTTACCAAAATGAACTTTTAGCATCTAAGACAGAAAAAAACAGTGGCATTTGGTGTAAGATCAGCAACTTCTTTGACTGTATTTATTGGATGATGAGGTTATTTTAGTGCTTTGTTCAAATCTCTTGGATCAATGCATACTCATCATCTGAGCTTTTCTTATGAGCTACCACCAAGGATAAAGGATACCCATTCAGTTTGTTCTTCTACTGGGCAGATTACACTTAGATGCACCATTCTCTGTAGCTCAGCTTTGACTCTGCCTTGCATGGCTACTGGAATTTTCCATGCCGATCTTATAACTGGGTTTACCTTGTGGTCTAACTTCATAGATCAGTCTAGTAAAAAAAAAAAAAATAGTTTGTGCGAAATTTTCATTATTACACATGCGTGAAGACTTCTGCATTAAATAAAAGCAGTTCCATTTTCAAACTGTCTCTAAGGCCTAACAATGACTGCATGTGTCTCTTGATTATGTAAAACTGCAAGTTATAGCTGTTCCCATCAGAATAACATGAAAGCACTACTGAGCCTTTGGTTTGGATTTCTTCACTACCATAAGCAATGAGTTTCACACACTTTGCCAAATCAAGTTTCTCACCAGCACTTACTTTGGCAAACATTTCTGCTGACATAACATTGCACTTTGAACCAGTATCAGCCTTGAGCTCTTCAGGTCTCCCTTTAATCAGAACAGTGCAAAATACTTCATTCTTTGCCAAGAAATCTATTGTATTGATTGTTTCACCAAGCACAGACACACAATCAACATAAAAGTAGGGTCACAGCTTTCTAGTTGAATGTGGCTCTCTTAATGCTCTCTTTTAATAAAAGAATGCACCCCTTTTGATTTACAGAACATTTTGAAATTATTCCACTTATTACATGTGTGACAATGCTGGCCAAAAGCTAAGCACTCCTCTCATTTGGGCTAATGGCTACCTCCACATTTATGACAGTTGGCCATGAGGCCTGTCAAAAGTTCTGCTGACCCATCCCACTGGTGTATGCAGTGCGCTCTGTGCTTTACTGAAGCCGCTCTAGAGTTTGCTAGGGAGACCCAGGGTTTTGCTGAAGTGACCACGGATTTTGCTAGAGAGACCCAGGGTGTGGCCACACCCTTAGTCCTGTATCTTTTAACCTCGTGCTGCATACTATCAACATTAGAACTGGAATTCACTGCAAGCATGCTTTTCTCATTTGTTAGCATATTCATGTGCTTTTCTGTGAGCTCATTTATCTGACAAATCTCTATGGCTTTATTCAAAGTTAAATCACTGTCTCGAAGCAAAATCTTTCTCACTGCATCACCATTAATACCACACACTAGCCTGTCTTTTATCAACTCATCACTTAAATCACCAAATCTGCACTTTTTTGCCTTGTTTCTCAAGTCAGTTATATATGCTGCAAAACTTTCACCAGACTTTTGATCTCTGGTGTAAAATATGTGACTTTCCATTGTAATATTCATTTGGGAGTTACACGTTTCTCTAAAGTTACGTTTTAATCAATCAGGGTCTTCCCACTTTTCAGCCGCTACCACAATATGGCAATATTCACTCTCCCCTGCATACACAGCTGGGGCATACACAAATGAACACTCCCATCCAATGGCTACTGAACCAGCTAAATTAAGCAGAATAAATGCCTTCGTATGTGCATCTTTGCCAGAAAAATCAGCTTGTATAAAAATAGTGTACTCTTGCTCAAACATTCTCTGGATTTTAGCAACATTATTATCAAATACAAGTGGAGCAGGTCTGCAAAATCCTTCTGCCATGTCAACAAAATGCCTTTGTAATTATGCATAAACACACACCCAGTACTCGGAAAATATTCAACTCCACAACAGTCCCTTTGAATGACTGTATTCTACGAAATAACTGTACTATAGTACTGCATACACTTGCGATCACTTTGCATACCTTGGATATATTGAATAGCTTTAGTTACTATGAAAAAGACGCCACATTGCAAAACAATATGGTTGTTTTCCCTTTTTTATACATTTTATGCAATTTGGAAGTTATTTCAAGCATTTTTGTAAGCATTTTGAGTATTTTTATCGATATCAGGGGTGCTATAGGACTGCGGGACTGCAACCCTCCCACCTGTAAAATGGGTCCCCCACCTGTGCATAAAATAAAGTCCCCACCATAGAACATATAAAAATAAAAAATAAAAATCTCAGACTCTGCGCATGCGTGCGTAGTTCCTGACTGCTGTGTTAGGCAGACCAGAACTCCAAGCACGCATGCTCAGGCATTCCTGAGCTCCAGACTGCTCAGTTAGGCAGTCCAGATAGGGAAGGGAGTTAACTCTACCCTTCCAACCCAGAGATCTGTGCAGTGACGACCACACAAACCAAGGTCACTGGACTGCATCACCAGTAGGCTGGACCAACTGCAGGAGGCTCCAGCCTCCTCAAATCTCATGGGAGACCGAGACCACAGCATGAGCAGGCTAGTATGGAGGACAGGATTGCATTCACGGATTGGGCCAGTATGGATGACCAAACAGCTGCAGAATACAAGATCACCGTATGGAGGACTGATCAGGGAAACAGATAGGTGTGTGCATTTGCAGAGCACACGGCCGTTCTGGAGACAGGTAGGTGTGTGCATTTGCAGAGTACATGGCCATTCTGGAGACAGGTAGATGTGTGCATTTGCAGAGTACATGGCCATTCTGGAGACAGGTGTGTGTGTGGGAAATGCCCCAGTTGCTTCATGGTGGTGGGTAGAGAATAAGGCTTGAACCCTGTACCTTGGGTCCAAGTGACAACAGCCTGAATTCTCTACCCACCACCATTTCTAAACTATTTGCAGATTTTTGCCTCATATTGGTTCTGTTCCTCATAAAATCTGTGGTTTCTGCATTTTTGTAACTTAAAACAGACAGTAGTACAGTGGTGCAGTGGTAGCAGTGTTGTCTGACCGCTATGGGTTGACTGGTTTGATACTTGGCTGGGGTGCCTTCTGTGTGGAGTCTGCATCTCCTCCATGTGTTTGTGTGGGTTTGCTCTGGTGCCCTCAGTGGATATTTGTCCCTATTTTTGGACTGTATTTCCCCATTATTGGCTTTGTCCAGGTTTTTTGTGCCAAGGTTGAGAGCTATGCTGATAACTGAATTCACTGAATATGTTTGGGGGCTGTATTCCCCCATTATTGACTTTGTTCAGGTGTTTTGTGCCAAGTTGTTGACAGCTATGGTGAGAACTGAATTCGCTAAATGGTAGCCATTTAAGTTTCAGTCTTCCTTTCTTTCATAAAAATAGATGATTTAGCATAGTGGTATGTTGCTCTGGCTGTTTTGCACAGGGATCTGAGTTCAATACTTGGTAGTGAAATGCATGGTGGTAACACAGCATTTTATTCTAGCAACTTTCCAACATTATGCAAGCAATGTTTAAAATGTGTCCCTGGTTTTTGGGCTTTTGCCCCCCCCCCCCCAAATAAATGTTGGCTTTGTCCAGATTTCTTGTGCTGCAAAGTTCAGAGATGCAGCTGAGTGTCGAGTAGATTTTACAAGGAGCTGAGAGCTGCAGGGGAACAAAAGTTTAGTGCTGCTTATGCCAAGTCTGCTTGTATTGTAAATAGCACAACAGGTAATGTTCTTGCTTTTGATGCAGAAGGCTGTGGGTTCTACTCCCACAGTAGGGTAGATCCATTACTGATACTGTACTCTGTTGTAAAGGGAATGGATGCTGCAGTCCTCTTTGGCGAAGATACCTAGTAACTATGAACCTGTTATCAGTTTGCCATCCATTCCCTATTGCGATATTACTAGCATTATATTTTTTTTAATGCAACATAAGCAATTTATTCTTCAAGGGCAACAGGCACTTTATTTGTAGGTGAAACAATGACATATAAAGTTGTTTGCTAGTAGTAACCTCTTCATTAGTTAACAGATTTCTTTAATGTGGAATTATTTAGATGACTTTTACTTCTTCAGAGATAGTGCATATTTACTGATACTGGTGGACTGGTGAAGTTTGAGTAGACTTTTATGATGGAAATGTTCTGAATTGGGCAGTTCAACTGTACTGTATTGTACAAGGAATATAATTAAATACAGTCAGGAAGGTGTATCAAAGAGCATGTGTATGTTTTGTGTTCAATTGGCCTATGATTTGAAAACAGCCCAAAATTAATCTTTATCTGCCACTGGCAAAATGCATTTTCTTTGAATGTGTGTTTCAATGCTGTTTCAATGAATGTGAGTTTCAAAGACAGAGACATTTTAATGCTAAGTCTATTTTCATTGTGAGACTGCATTGCTTTGTTTAGTAGATATCTATTAGGGTTTATGATGTAAAATATAAAATACAACTTTCAACTGAAATCCATATCATCACAGAAGTAAAGCAGTATGCACATTATAGTGTTTATGGCAAATGGGGTGAAATAACAAAGGAATGGGGCATTGGAATGGCTGCAGGGGGCATGCTCCATTCGACCATGATTTTGTGAGGGGGGGAGCAGCAAACTCAGACAGCCCCGGCTGAACTATACCTCTCAACTGTCCAGAATTTTGCAGAATTAATAGATTTTTGCTTCTTATTTTTGGTTTGTTTCTCATAAAATTTTTAGTTTTCTGCCAAATCATTTAGGAATGAAATCACTAAATAATGACAAACATTGAGTTTCAGACATCATAACCTTCAGAAAAATGCATGCTAAAGCAAGACCTGTTATTCTATCAACTGTCTTAAGTTTATACAAGAGCAATTTTTAGTACTGTTTGCTTGTTCCCCCAATATATTTGGCCTTGTCCAGATTTTCTGCATTAAGAGGTTGAGAGGTACGTGCAAATAAATCGCTTTATAAAATTAGGATTATCCAAGCCTCTCAACTGTCCCCAATTTTGGCTCAAAGTGTTGCTCTCCCCCTAATAATCCCTCTGCAAAATGGCAATTTTGAAAGAAAACGTGGAGGGTTTACAATTATAAATAACTGTAATGATCAGAGTTATAGATTACTTTTATTTCAGAAATGCATGTAGAGGATCTTATTTTGTCAGCTGCTCAAGTTAACAGTATTGATTTTAAAAAGGTGTCCCTTCTTTGACAGGTTCCCAACTGTATTTTGTGGCAATTTTATATTTTTGCATAATATTTTTGGTCTGTTTTTCATAAAATTGTGGTTTTCTGGCAAATTAGTAGCAAATCATTAAAGACTGAAGTTAGAAAATAATGGCAGACATTTGAGTTTCAGATTTCATACCTTCAAAAAGCCATACTAATGCAAGACCTACTACTATTCTATTATCTTTCTAAGTTTATAAGAGCAATATTTAAACATTGTCTTTATTTTTGGGCCTGTGTCCCACTTCTATGTATGGCTTTGTCCAGATTTCTTGCTCTAAGGTTGACAGATATGAGTGTCAGAGCCATCACCGTCAGCCAGAGACATTTCAAACTGTGACCTACTTGTTGAACCCCGCTCCCCATTGTAGTGGCTCTGGATGTGTCCAATCAAGGCAAGGAGCAGTTATGTAGTGTAAGTGTGCAGAGTATTCCCCCATCCAAGGTAGACCACAAGTACAACCGTGGCTTTTCATCTGTCCTTGATTTTGCAGAATGTTCTAGTTTTCTGTCATATTTTTAAACTGTTGATTTATGCTTCTTATTATTCAGAAAATGCATGCTGTCACAGTGCCCTGTTACTCTGTTTAAGTAGCAATGATTTATTGACCATCAGGTAAACTTGTTGGAGATTGTAAGATGCAAGTAACCTTTAATAAGCATGCTGTTAAAGAATTACCAACACTGAAAGCCTTTTCATTGTTGCCATGCAGAGAATATTTACATAACTAGATAACATATAAGCTTTAGGTATTGAAATGCATATGACAGTATTTGAAATAAAGGACAGGATTACAGTATTTTCAGAAGCTCATTACATTTGTTGGAGACTTGCAGTTATCTTTGCAGGCTTTACCTCTAAACTAAACAGAATGCCAATCTATCATGTGTGGTCCATAACCTATGCAGTAACCCTTTAAGCACTTTATCTTGAGCTTGTTTCTTGTTGGCTGTTCATTTTTTTACTTTGATCATGTGTTCCCCATGAAACAAGTAGATAGTTGTTGCCAGGCAGCAGGTCTTTTTTGGATAAGAAGCATTTTTACAAGTGAGGGTATCACAGAGATTGCTACTTTCAGCATGTTACTTGGTAATTTTATAAAGCTGAATATAAATTATAATTAGAACTGCAGTGTGAGGAGAAGTGGTTTGAGCTGAGTGCTGCTTGCTTTATTTTATACTTGATTTTGACTGGCATTCCAGTAATGTATTTAAAAAGCAATTTATTTTTTCATGCCTCACAACCTTTGTGTTTCCATCTAGATATTAAGTAAGTTGTCATGTAGCCAATGCATTGAATATTTTTTCTTCTATACTTCATTTTGTCTTGATTGGACTCTCGTAATGACAGTTTGACACCCAGGGCAGAGTATTTAATTACAGTTCCAGTTGTTGTTGGTTTTGAGCATAGCTCCACCCCTTTCTAGTTGGCCACACCCCTTCCCATTGGCCCCACCCATTCAGCTGTCTCCTGCAGCCCCCCTTTAATTTGAAGTCACCAGCTGCAACTGATCAATATATCATAGTTCTGAACATTTTCTTCAATTAGAAAGTCATTTTGAACATTTCAAATGTTTTGTTTTAATATTCATTGAGTAAAAAATCATTTAAACAGGTTTTAGTACCTGGATTTGTCTTTCTGACCATCTTTGAGTCATCTGAGCTTCAGATGATTCTTTTCTGTATATTCCTCCAGTTGTAGCTTTGTGCCTCATGGTCTTGAAGAAGTTTTACTTCAGCTCAGATTCCAACACCACGTCACTTGTCTTGTGTATTCATATAAGACGATGAGACTGGGTGTTTGTTTAAATACTTTATTATACACAAACACATCAGGATGGATGATTGGAACATTAAACTTAAATGATTTAACTGACTGATTGCTACACACATGCATGCTTTCACTCTGGCTGCTCACTCAAAATGGTACTTTTGCTAGCACATGCTGAGTACTTATATGCACGTCCCCATAGACTGGAATAGCTCTTAAAGGTACAACACACACTTTGATCTACAGTAACTATAAAAGTCTATATTTTGACTTTATTTTCTTTATATGAAGATCTAAATAACCTTGACATTGTATTTGCATTTATCTTGTGTCCTACATTGTTCATGGCTTCTTTGAAAATATTCTAGAGTTTTTTTATAAATTTTTTTCACCAGCAACAATAAATTGCCTGCATAAGTAGTCAGTCTATCTATCCGTATATCTGTCTCTCTGTCTATCTATTAATCTATCTATCCATCTATTAAACATTTAAAAATATTGGTCGTAGTCTGGATTAATGATCATTTTCACTTGCCACTTGAGGCATAATACGAACATAACAGAAAACAGAATACACATTTCTTGCTTGGAATACATATTTCTTCATGAAGACAAGTAAGAAAAATAAGTTTTACTGGGTATATAGTTGAGTATCTCATGGTTCTCATAATATCTTGCCTAATACGGTTCCAGTGTATACATCTAAAGGTTCCATTTATGTTGTCGAAAGGGCTGTTCATCGAACGCCCTTTCATCGATACCTAAACACCAAACTATCAAAACTTCGAACGGCCACATAAGCAAATTTTTTTCCCAGGGGGAAAAATCGCTTCTCCAACAGCAAAGAAAACAAACTGTCACACTCTACTAATATTACTAATATTACTAATATTACTTCTAATACTTTGAATACTTATATAATTATAATAACTAATATATTTAATATAATATAATAATATAATAATTAATTAATATAATAATTACTATAATATTACTAATATTACTTTTAATACTTGTAATGTAGTTGTAATACAACTTCTAATAAATAATATCTAATATAGCTCCAATATACCTGGTTTAGATTTTGATTTCCAATTTCTAGTAATTGCTTTTTTGGCAGCCACCATAATTAGAGACAGTAAGGCCTTACTATGTGTAGGCAATTCTGATTCTGTATCATAGCTCAGAAAAATCATCTCCCTCATCAAACCGATCTACCCACCCAGCATCTCCAACAGTGCATCCTTCAGGGAATCCTTAAAGTCCACCAACTCACTGCACTCCCAGAAAACATATTCCCAATTATCCCTTTCTTCCCTTTAACAATTCCAACATTTGCTATGTACCTGAGGAAAAATTCTCTGATGATCCACTATATAGTGTCCAAACTTTAATTCACAGAGAGCACTGCGAAATTTTATAAAACAGTGGTTTAACAGAGAGACATAGTCAGGGGGCTTGCTTCCCTTGGCAGTTATGGAAAAGAAGGTTTTAGTTTGTGCTTCTAATTCAAATGATTCTTGGGCTGATTGGTATAAATTTCTAATAATAGTAGTATTTTCTGAAGGGAGTTGACAGAATTATAGTATCTAGCAAATCATATTTCTACTCAAAGTGTTTAATGCTTTGGTTGACTCTATTTAATTTAAAGAGATTTTGCCTGGGATTGTATTGTTTTCACAGTTGCACATAATTGTTTGAAGTAATAAGGTAGCATGAGTCATTCAGCTGGCCACAGATGTTAAAGATTATAGCTAACATACCTGCACCCTATAGCATCCCAGGGTTTGATTCCCACAGACTCTTTTTGCTTACAGAATGAGCTTGAATAAATCAGTTAACAAGGCAGTTCTTGTGGGCTGAGTCTGAAATGTATCCATGTAGATCAGTGCTCTACCTTGATGAACAAATATATTTTCCACAAATTAAATCTATATTGAGTTGGATGTATCACTTTATCCAAATTTGTGATTAGAAATGTGGTTATTTAATGACATTGTAATCACAATTTAATATTGATATCTGTCTGCCATGATTGGCACCATAAACTGTTTTTCTTCTTACCAAATTAGGGCATAATTGTAACAATTTTTGCTGTTAATGAAGTACTAGGATTATAAAAAAATAATAATAATCTTTGTAGTATAGGTGATACAATCTCCCAGAAAATAATATACTTCTATGGCAAACCTACCAATTCTATACTCTTCCTCTTTTAAATAACTTTAGTGTCCTATATGTCCTCTTTTTCTGAATTGATTAAAGATTATCTTATTCTCCCTTTTGGGAATACTACCAATATCTTTTTTACTTTTTTTCTTTATTTTGTTCCCTAACTTGATTACACATTGAATGGAGATATCCATTGACTATTTATCTTAAGTTAGTTATTCTCCTCCTATTGCCAACAGAGTGTCATACTTTTGGTTGCCTTAATTCAGTTGTCAGTGGTTTTCAACACTTAGCAGCTTGAATCAATATCTCCCATGTCTCCAATATCCTGGACCTGGTACTAACTAACATCAGTAGCCACTGTAGCACCCCTACAGTGTCATCCTCCTTGGTAAGATCTGACCATAAAGGGATCACTTTAGTCACCATCTCCCCTGACCCCCCCCCCCACCTTGTCAGGGACAAACAAAAAAACTTTTCCAAAGCTAACTACAATCTCCTGAGAGCAGGTATTAGCAGCTTCACAGCCACCATACCTTCAGTTGAAACTAGCACTAATGTCCAAGCCTACGCCAAAAAACTATATGAGCACCAGCATAGCTGTATGGACTCAGCAATACTTGACAGGACCACATCATCTTTCTCAAGGAAGAGTAAACATGTCTGGTGGACAGCAGCAATAAATAAACTCTATCATAAAATGAAAAAATTGCTGTCCAGGACCAAGAAGGAGCAGGTGCCAAGTTGGAAGAAATCTCTCCTTTGTCTGAACAAGCAAATAAGGTCACTGGTGAAATCCTCTAAGGTTAACTTCGAGTCCAAATTGGCCACATCCACTAAGGACAATCACAAGGCCTTTTTCACATATGTCTGCAGTCTCAAAGGTAGCACCCAAATCTGCTCTAAACTGGTGGTCAAGAACACAACATACACAAACCATGTAGATATAGCCAACCTGCTGGGAGACAGGTTCAGTGAAAACTTTGTCCTCCCATCAGGAAACCAGGACAACCCCCAGCACCTGCTCCCCTCCCCTCATCACCAGGGAGCAGGTCATTAATGCACTCTCAAAGGCAAAAGATGCAGTCTCCATGGGACCGACAACATCATTGGCTGCATCCTACATGAACTTAGGCATGAGCTCTCAGCTCCATTAGGCACCCTATTCAACCAAAGCCTGAGCACTGGCTTCATCCCAGCCAAATGGAGAACAGTCAGTGTCATCCCTCTACACAAAGGTGGAGTGTCTACTGACCCAGGCAATTATAGGGCCATTAGCCTAACTAGCCTTATCTGCAAGGCCATGGAATGCATTATCATAAACCTTATAAACAAGGACATTGGCAACCTCCAAACACTTGACCCCACACAGTTTTGTTTTGTCAAAGGGAGATCATGCCTGTTAAACTTGGTTAACTTCTTTGAAACAGTCAACAAAGCCATGGATGAAGGGAAGATGGTGCATACCACCTACCTTGATCAAGCCAAAGCCTTTGACACTATTATACACTCAGGCATAATAGATAAACTCTCCCAGCTAGGCATCAACCCATATGCTACTAGATGGGTATCTAACTGGCTCACTGATAGAACCCACTCAGTCAAAATAGGGGAGCTACCTCTAGTAATAGACCTGTAATGAGTGGTATACTCCAATGATCAGTCTTAGGGCCTCTACTGTTTGGGATATACTTTTCTGAGGTGCAAGCCAAAACCAGTGGTCTGTGGCTGACCAAGTTTACAGATGACTGCAAGCTGGGTGCTGTCTTAAATTCCCCTAGTGACTTGAACATCCTCCCTGAGGCCCTTACCCAAACTAATGACTGATGCCAGGAGCATGGCCTCAAACTGAATGTCAAGATAGGTATCATTATCTCCTTTGGGGAAAATGGCTTCCCCACTAATTATCACATTAATAATAATGTATTAAGCATACAAGCAGTCATGAGGGACTTGGGCACCCAGGTTGATAGCAACCTGACATTGAACCACCATGTTGCCTTCATTGTATGGAAGGCTTTCTACATGGCTCATCTCATAAATAAGGGTATTTCATCCAGGAACAAGGAGGTCATAACATCCCTGTACTCCTCCATTATCAGACCCATTATCGAGTACAATGCCCTCTTCAGCATGTACCTTGCCAAGCACATGCAGCAGCTGGAGAGGCCACAGAGGTTCCTGACTAGAAAAATCCAGGGTCTCAAACGCCTGTCTTATACAGATAGGCTAAAAGCCCTGTCCCTCTACTCAGTCTCATACAGACTGCT
Organism: Protopterus annectens; assembly: GCF_019279795.1. Classification (NCBI taxonomy): domain Eukaryota; kingdom Metazoa; phylum Chordata; order Ceratodontiformes; family Protopteridae; genus Protopterus; species Protopterus annectens. The sequence continues at coordinate 138,627,503 of NC_056729.1, forward strand.
TAGAGGTGACCTGTGTCTGCCATACAAGGCAATCTCAGACTCAGCCTTGATGGAGTTACTGCATATCCATAAGTCAAAATCCACTTGGACAGCCCACATGCAAGGCCTAAACCTACTCTGTGACATTAATAGAACTTGTTGTTGAAATAGATTTGTGCCCCAGAGACTCCCCTATCTGTTGAATAATCTCCCACCCCATGTTAAGCAGAGTACCTGTCTAGCCCTCTTTAAGAGGAACCTGGATGATGGATAGGAAACAGAAAATACATTCCTGGGATCTCAACGGTGTGTCTGCTAAACAGGGGAAATAGGTGCTGACTTTGTGGGAACATGGGTGAAATTCTTGGCTAGGCTTATAAGGGCCTCTGGGCCAATAGCCTAGTATCATCCTATGAACCTATGAAGCTGTATAGCTTAAAGATTATTGCCAATACCAACTGATTTGTTAAATGACAATGTAAGACTCCTACTCCCAACATATGAATTACTAAGTTCAATTGATACCAGAATTCAGTCCTGTTGATAGCATTTGTCTGGGGACCCCAAAAATAATCATCTTACTATTGCCTATTTTAAGACCTCCCAAATCTATCAGTTTATGTAGACTCAAAAAGATTTTCAGTGACCTCATGCTTATGCAGGTACCTTATACTCCTGTCCATGGAGGAAAGCTGTTTTCTTCTATGTGAGGAACTGCATTCCAATCTCCTATAAAAACAGTTTACAAGGAGGGGAACAATTGCAAGCCCTTAATTCAATCTCCCAGAAACTCTTGATATACCTTAAAGGGGCCATGCATTCAACCAGTGATATTATGGCTCATTTCCCAATGAAATAATCTTTCCCTTTAACCCACAGTGTAGTTGTTCAGTCTAAGTTCTTGTGTATCATCACTTGTTGATAATAATATCTCCTACTTCATCAAGGATACTGCACTTACACAAAAAAGTATTCCTTTCCTTCTCTTTTCTTTCCTTCCCTTTCCAATTCTTTCCTTTCCTTTCTTTTCCTTCCCTTTCCTTTTCTTTCCTTTCCTTCCCTTTCCTCTCCTCTCCTTCCCTTTCCTTTCCCTTCCTTTCCTTCCCTTCCCTTTCCTTTCCTTCCTTTCCCTTTCCTTCCTTCCTTCTTCCCTTCCTTCCTTCCTCTCTTCCTTCCTTCTTCCCTTCCGTCCTTCTTCCCTTCCTTCCTTCCTTTCTTCCCTTCCTTCCTTGCTTCCTTCCTTCTTCCCTTCCTTTTTTCCTTTCCTTCCCTTTCCTTCCCTTTCCTTTTCTTTCCTTCCCTTTCCTTCCCTTATCTTTCCTTCTCTTCCCTTTCCTCTCCTTCCCTTTCCTTTCCTTTCCTTCCCTTTCCTTCCTTTCCCTTTCCTTGCCCTCCCTTCCCTTTCCTTTCCTTTCCTTTCCTTCCCTTCCCTTTCCTTTCCTTCCCTTTCCTTTCCTTCCCTTTCCTTCCCTTTCCTTCCCCTCCCTTCCCTTTCCATTCCTTCCCTTTCTTTCCTTTCCTTCCCTTCCCTTTTCTTTCCTTTCCCTTTCTTCCCTTCCCTTCCTTCCTTTCCTTCCCTTTCCTTTCCTTCCTTCTTTCCTTTCCTTCCTTCTTTCCTTCCCTTCCCTTCTTTCCTTTCCTTTCCTTCCCTTCCTTCCCTTCCTTTCCTTTCCTTCCCTTTCCTTTCCTTTCCTTCCCTTTACTTCTCTTTCTTTTCCTTTCCTTCCCTTCCCTTTCCTTTCCTTTCCTTCCCTTTCCTTCCCTTTCCTTCCCTTTCCTTCCCTTTCCTTTTCTTTCCTCTTCCTTTCCTTTCCTTTCCTTTCCTTCCCTTTCCTTCCTTTCCCTTTCCTTCCCTTTCCTTTTCTTTCCTTCCTTTCATTCCTTTCCTTCCTTTCCTCTCCTTCCCTTTCCTTTCCTTCCCTTTCCTTCCTTTCCCTTTCCTTCCCCTCCCTTCCCTTTCCTTCCCTTCCATTTTCTTCCCTTCCCTTTCCTTTTCTTTCCTTCCCTTCCCTTTTCTTCCCTTCCCTTTCCTTTCCTTCCCTTCCCTTTCCTTCCCCTCCCTTCCCTTTCCTTCCCTTTCCTTTCCTTTTCTTTCCTTCCCTTCCCTTCCCTTTTTTCCTTTCCTTTCATTCCCTTCCCTTCCCTTCACTTTCCTTTCCTTTCCTTTCCTTTCCTTGCCCATCATTTCCCTTCTTTTTCCTTTCCTTTCCTTTCATTCCATTCCCTTTCCTTCCCTTTCCTTTCCTTTCCTTTCCTTCCCTTTCCTTTCCTTTTCTTCCCTTCCCTTTCCTTTCCTTAAGAATAGAAATAAGTGCTCCCTTCCCTTTCCTTTCCTTTCCTTCCCTTTCCTTCCCTTTCCTTCCCTTTCCTTTTCCTTCCCTTTCCTTTCCTTTTCTTCTCCTCCCTTTCCTCTCCTTCCCTTTCCTTTCCTTCCCTTTCCTTCCTTTCCCTTTCCTTCCTTTCCTTTCCTTCCTTCCTTTTCTTCCCTTCCCTTTCCTTCCCTTTCCTTCCCTTCCCTTTCCTTCCCCTCCCTTCCCTTTCCTTCCCTTTCCTTTCCTTTCCTTCCCTTCCCTTTTTTCCTTTCCTTTCATTCCCTTCCCTTTCCTTTCCTTCCCTTTCCTTTCCTTTCCTTTCCTTCCCTTCCCTTTCATTCCATTCCCTTTCCTTCCCTTCCCTTTCCTTCCCTTTCCTTCCCTTTCCTTTCCTTCCCTTCCCTTCCCTTTCCTTTCCTTAAGAATAGAAATAAGTGCTCTAAGGGCATCCACTTTTCTTATTTTCCTTATTGTTAACAATACCATCTCATTGTGTCTTTTTAATAGCCAACTTTGGTAATAAATGATATTAAATAACTATCCTATTAGTTTCTTCAACAACTGTAGAAAGCATAACTTTCAGAAGTCTCCTCTAATTTTAGACTACATGTTTTATATGGTCTACTCCAGTCCAAAATGGTTATATCATTTTTTTCTGTAATACTCATAAACCTGATATTTTCCTCCATGATCAAGATAAACAGTCAGTCACTGTATGGGATAAATCTTGTTTCTTCTTCTTAGCTTACCTAATTTCTTCCTGGAGATCCTGCTATTGAAAAGGAATTGCTTCTTATTTCTCTATGACTTGGGAGAGTTTACATTTTGCCTTATTCATTTCTTCCTGAAGCTGATTATAATGTATAACCAAATTACTGATTCTCTAAATAGAGACCTCCTTGTTTTGCAGTTTCAATTTTTCAACCAGCCTCACTGCAGCATTCAATCCACAGATAAAGAACTCAACTCTGATAAATGGGTGACAATTAAAGCCATCTGTACTATTTTGTCAGTCATTGATAAAAAAGCTCACCTTAGTACTATGTTCAGATTGTTGTGTGTGTACCATTAAAGATGATAAAAATCCCTGTCCCTGATTTTGGCTCAAAAACTTGCTCTTTCCCTAATCATACATCCTAAAACTGGTGATTATAGAGAAAAGCAGGTGAGATACTTTTATAAACAATGACAATAATTAGAATTATATACTTCTTTTTCTTCTGGAAAATGCTTGCTCTTTCATCTTCTCTTTTGATTGTACTACTATTTTAAAAAGTGCTGCTGATTATTTCTGGAAATGTCCCTAATTCTGGAGGTAAGAAAGAGATAGAAAGGTATTTTGCCAAAACATATGACTAACATCACACCTCTCAACTTCTTAGAGCAAGAAATCTGGACAAAGCTATAAATAATGGGGGACAAAGACCCAAATATAGGGGCACTTTTTAAATATTGATCTTACAAACTTAAAAAAGTTAACAGAATAACAGGTTTTGCATTAGCATCACTTTTCTGAAGGGAATGAAGTCTGAAACTCAAATTTCTTAGATTATTTTCTGACTTCAGCACACTTGCCAGTGATTTGCCAGCTGAAGATTTTATGAAAAACACACCAAAAATATGAGGCACAAATCTGAACATTCTGCAAAAATCTGTACAGTTGAGAGGTATAATGCATACCTCTCAAATATCACAGATTTTGTCTCATTAAATGTTGCTGTCTCCCTCCTAAAATGCTTCTTTTTTCATGATAAATTGCTCAGGATTGCAATTAGATATTAACAGCCTCATACTTCTTACTGTTAAGAAAATGTGAGTTTATCTGAAACCTGTTGTTCTATTAACTTTTTGCCTGAATTAAGAGCAGTAGTTAAAAAAAATTGTCCCTGATTTAGGCCTTTTTCCACCAATTACTTTTAGCTGTGTCAGTGTTTCTTAAGCAAAGAAGTTGAGAGCTAGTGTCAAGATTATATGCAATGGCTAATAGATGTTACAAAACTGCCATAACATTCTGACAGCTAGCTACTCAAAAACACTGGCATGGTCCGATGTTCTTCATTATGAATGACTCTTCTAGCTGAGTGCTCAGTGTTTTGTGTTTTAATTGAACTTCTTAGTGTTGTTCCTTCTCTCTCATCTTTGGCAGTTCTCTTTGTGACTATGCTAAATGTTTTCAACTTTCAACAATTTCAAAAACGCATCACGGACAGGAATATCTCATTATTTTCAAAGAATCTTGTGTATATTTGTCTATGTCATTATATAACATGATTTAGGCATTTTTCAAGCCCTCTGATGGTCAGAAAATAGTAGATTATGATTTACTACTTCCAGTTTATTACACACTTCGTGCTGCCTTTTAATGATCTTATAGCTCAATGCTGTAATACTGCTTGCAGGAATTATTTTTGCAACAATGTATTGTACTAGCCTACTAAGTCAGGGAAGCCATGTTACTCTGACAGCTGCCCCTATATTCATGTCAAGGTAACAATGGTGTTTAGTCCAATACTGGTGCATCCTCCATTCAGCACAAACTATGCAGGTCAGAGTATGTATTATAGGCTGACTGTTAAGAACCTTTTTATGCATATACTAATATGAAAGGAGGGCATACAGTTTTGTAGACCATTTCTCCTATGTCAAACATTCCACATTTTTTTTTAATCAGGACAAATAGTAAAAGAGCTAGACTACTTTGAACTAAGTAGGGGTTCCTATATAACTTTTTCCCTCTTCCATAGAATAAACTCTCAGATTTTCAGTACTTGCTAAAAGTGTAAAGAAGGCAGCAGACTTTTACTGCTACTGTATCCATTAGGGTTACAGAACAACATTGCTTCATATGAACCCTTCCAAGAACTGATGGACTAATTGAAGTACATAAAACGGTTCACATACCCAATCCAATATGATTGTCGTTCTGCTGGAATTTTTGAAACTTCAGCTTGCAAACCATGTAGTAACTCTTGCAATGGACTTAGTGATGATGTTGTGATTCTTCTTCACCACATCTGCTCTCTAGTATTAGGGGTGGGGCATTCGGTGACATATTGGTCTTCTGAATGAAACCCACTCTTTTATTTATTTATTTATTTTTATTTATTTATTTTACATTTGTTAACCGGGCTAGTCCAACTGGATACATGTCCATTTTCAGTGGAGGCCCGAGGAGAAAAGCTCCACTATCTAATGCAAAGTAACAAAAGTACATTCAAAGTACATAGGGAGTTAAAGCTCCACTATCTAATGCATAGTAACAAAAGTACATGTAAAGTACATATGCAGTTTAAGACACAACTAAAACAGGCATTCAAAATACATAGGGAAATTAGAGACACATCTAATACAGGCATTTAGTCAAGTTTTTCAGTAAGAGTATTCATAAAATATTAAATCTCTTCAGTACAGATATATACAATAAAGACATAAGTAATTAAGTAGTTTGAAGGCTAGAAGAAGAGTTAGTAGAAAATAATAGTTTGTAGTTAATAGAGTCAATTTTATTAGGTAGAAATGAAAAGAGAGATGGAGAAATAGAGTTGGTAGACAATGCAAAGGATGCAGGAGTAGGTAGGAGGTATGTGTTCAGCTTGGGAAATTGCACAAGCAAAGCCAGTGATTGGTTAGAAAATGTTTTAGTTGAGTTTTAAATAGTGTGATATAAGTTTGGGCTATAAGGTCTGGAGGAAGTTGATTCCAAATTTTACCAACTGAGTTGGAAAATATAGAGTCACCTGCAGTATTCTTTGCTAGAGAAGTTTGAATCAGTAATTTATTGGAGGAGCGAAGGGTTCTTAGGTTATTGTAGGGTTTTATTAGAGTAGAGAGCATAGGTGTATTTTCTGGGTGGTGAAGGGCTTTATGGGCAATTGTAAGTTGGTAGTATTGGATTAGGTGAGGTAACTCAAGCCACCCTAGGTTACGGAGGTTCAGGCAGTGATGTGTTTTATATGGAGAGGCAGTGGCAAATTTGGCAATGTTGCAGTAGGCTGTAGTAAGCCTATTGATGTTATGTTTAGAAAGATTAGTATAAATGGGGGATGCATATAGTAGAGTAGAGAGAAGATATGTTCTGGCTATGGTAGTTCTTGCTTCAGGTGTTAAGAAAGATTTGATTCTGTAGAGAGAACCTCATTTTCTATTAGTTGCTTTTATGATAGAGTTTATATGTACATCAAATATGAGTAGGTTGTCAATGGTAACTCCTAAAAGTTTGGTTGTTTGGTCGGGAGAGATAAGGGTGCCATTGTTAGAAGTGAGTGTGAAACTAATAGGGGGAGACAGGTGTGTGGGTGAGAAGAGGAGAAGTTTAGTTTTCTTATGGTTTAAGAGAAGGCAGTGATTGGAGAACCATTGCTCAATGGTTGTAAAAGTTTTTTGAGTAAGTGAGTGGAGGTCAGCTTGGGTTGTGGCAGAGCAGATGATGGTGGTGTCATCGGCATACTGAATGCAAGTGGTTAGTGGGGTGGCAAGATTCAGGTCATTAATAAAGATAGAACATAAAAGAGGACCTAAGATCGAGCCCTGAGGTACTCCTAAAGTGTTGAAGAGAAGTTCGGAAAGATTGTTGCTCCATAAAACAGCTTGTTTCCGATTCTGAAGATAGGAAGAAAACCAGTTTAAGGCAAGATTATTGAGAGACAGAGATTTTAAACAATGTAGGAGGAGTTGGTGGTTCACCATGTAAAAGGCTTTTGACAGGTCAACAAAGAATGCTGATGAAAGAAGATTGTTATTCCGGTTTATATTAATAGAGTCTATGAAGGATAATAAGGCTGTGGTGGTGCTGGAATTTTTGAAACTTCAGCTTGCAAACCATGTAGTAACTATTCAAATGGATTGCCCTTGAAGAGTGATGATGTTGTGATTCTTCTTCACCACATCTGCTCTCTAGTATTAGGGGTGGGGCACTCGGTGACATATTGGTCTTCTGAATGAAACCCACTCTTTTATCACAGATATAGCCATAGAACTTTTTACAGTCAAAAATGGTAGCCAACATCTACTTTTCTGTTTGAGTATATCATGTTTGATTAGGTCAGAGTTCATAACCCAAAAGATGTTGGTCTACCTTACTGCAATGAAAATGCATAGAGACCCTGCTGGTAGATTGTGCCACTTCTTAGAATCAGAGTGCAGGTGTGCTTGTGTTCCAGTATTTGTTTATTTAATTTTCATTATTTCTTAATTGAGTAACTGCACTGGGTATGTCTCTTTTCAGGAGTGATTTGGGAGGACTGTCTCGGTAAGTAACTTTCTCAGGCTCAGCAGGCAAATCAAGGCTGAGAGAAACATATCTTGTACTACAGGGTGGGGATCATTAGCAACTCATTATTTGAATCCTGTGTGAAACAAATTGCCGAAAAAGGGTGCAGCCAAAACTTATCTCTTGAATCAGTGATGGGAACCATGCTATATTATGTTCTAGTAGCTTTCTGAGTTGTACTGTTTCATTTATTTTATTTTATTTTTATTTTACATTTGTTGACAGGGATAGTCCAACTGGATGCATGTCCATTTTCAGCGGAGGCCCGGGGAGAAAAGCTCCAAGGGTAAGCAGATACAGCATTACATAATACCAGCATTACATATTACAAACAGACTATTTACAATGATTACATAAGTAAGCAAGTTAAACAAGTTCCACAGGTTAGAATTAATCCCGAGCGTAAGTCACGATTAAATTGAATTACACAGTAAGCTGGTTAACAGATTTTTACACATTCTAGAGTTAGCCAGGCTTGATACATTGACATAGCCAGTTAAGTGCCAAATGTTGTTTGAGTCTAGTTTTAAATTGACCTAAGGTAGAAAGTAAGGTAATATCAGCTGGAAGAGAGTTCCAGGGTCTACTTACAGAGTTTGCAAAGAGAGTCACCGACTGTGTTATTAATTTTGCTAGTCTGAATTAGTAGTTTGTTAGAGGATCGAAGCGGTCTAGGATTGTTATAGGGGGTGATAATATTTTTAAGTGCAGGAGTATTGTCCGGATTATAGAGGATTTTATAGGCCATAATCAGTTGGTTATACTGGATTAGGCTGGGTAGTTCAAGCCACCCAAGCTGATTTAGATTGATGCAATAATGTGTTCTAAAAGGCAGCCCAGTGGCAAACCTGGCAATGTGGTTGTAGCAAATTGAGAGTTTGTTAAGGACAGTCTTGTTTAAACTCGAGAGTAGAGGGGATGCATACAGAAGGGTTGAAAGAAGGTGAGAGCGAGCTATGGCAATTTTAACTGGAGGGGTTATGAAGGCTTTTATTCTGTAAAGTGACCCTAGTTTTTTATTGATGGTTTTGATAGTTTGGTTAACATGTAGGTCGAATTTTAGATTATTATCTATGATGACACCTAATAGTTTTGTAGAGGGGTCAGGGGAGATTATTGCGCCATCATCTGAATTCATGGTAAAGGTGAAAACGGTAAACCTATGTGTTGATGAAAATAACAGAATTTTCTTTTTTTTTGGGAGATTTAGGATCAGACGATGTTCAGAAAGCCAGTTTTCTATTCTATTTAAGGTTGTCTGGGTAACTGACCATAACTCTACTGGAGATGTGGCTGAGCAAATCAGAGTAGAGTCATCAGCATATTGGATACAGCTGACTTTTGGGATGACAGTATAAAGGTCGTTAATGAAGATGGAGAAAAGCAAGGGCCCTAGTATAGAGCCTTGTGGTACTCCGAGGGTGTTAGGGAGAAGGTTAGAGAGTTTGTTCTGCCAGAGGACAGCCTGCTGTCAACCATTCAAGTGGGATTGAAACCATTGAAGGGCTCTGGTATCTAGACAGAATGTTTGCAGGGTGTGGATTAAAAGTTGGTGATCAACCATATCGAATGCTTTGGAAAGATCTAAGAAAAGGGCTGAGGATATATAATTATTCTTGCGATTATGGTTTATGGTGTTGGTAAAGGCTAGGAGGGCTGAAGTAGTGCTGTGATGAGGATGGAAGCCATGCTGAATGTCTGCCATAAGGTGATTCTGGATTAGGTGGTTAACAACTTGTCTATGAATACATTTTTCCATAATCTTTGCAAGTGGAGAGAGTATAGCTATTGGCCTATAATTGGAGAATTTAGTAGAGCTACTGCCTTTGTGAAGTAGGATTACATAGGATATTTTCCAGATGGTGGGAATTTTAGCTTCTACTATGGTTCGATTGACTAGTTTTGAGACGGGGTAAGCAATATCATCAGCTGATTTTTGTATGTACTCGGCAGGGAGTTGATCAGCAGAAAGTGTAATGGGTTTTAATTTTTTGATCAAGGTACGGATAAGTGAAGTGGTGACTGGTTGGAAGCTGAGCGCGAGTAGGTTTCTAGGGGTGGTACTTTCAGGACCAGGGGAGCTAGGAGGTAGTTGGCTAGCTAGGGCTTGAATTGTCTCAGCAAAGAATCAGTTAACACTGTCAGAAACATCTTCAGGGGTTTTATCAATAGTAGCAGCAGGGATTGGGGTTGAAGTTTGTCCAGGATGTAGTAGATTATTTAAACCTGCCCAAAACTTCTGAGGGTTATTTTGATTTACTGTCTGTTAATTACAGTAGTATTGTTTTTTGTCTTGTAAAATGGATTTTTTAGTTTCATTCCTGGATTGCCTGTATTTAATGTGATCTTGAAGGTCTTTAGAAGAATGCCATAAAGCCCATGCTTTGTTTCTAAGGGTAATTTTGAATTTAGACTCTTTAGAATGCCATGACGCAGTTTTTGCCTTTGTTCTCTTTGAATGAACAGGTGCATGCAAATCAAGGATCTCAAGGAATTTGTTGTTAAAGTATGCTACTGTTTCCTCTAGAGGGAGGTGTTTTAGAATAGGTTCATAGGTTGGTACTGAGCTATCTGCCCGAAGGCATATATTAGCCCAACCACGTTGTGCGGTATTCACCGCCCCTTTAGTAGTTCCCTAGACCCTTGTACTAGCAGCTAGTACCCTTGGCCCCTTATAGACCAATTACATGAGTTTAGTTCTTGTTGGAATTTGGCAAGGTCAAAGCTTTTATTGTTTCTAACCTTTCTCAGTAAGGGTTGTTGGGAATTAATGGCTTTGTGCTTAATTACATATGTGCAAAGGTGATCGCTTAGGCCATCAGGGAGGATACCAGAGGTGTATAGTTGGGGGTGACTATTTATGAGTACACAGTCAAGTATGCTTTCTTTTTTGTTGGGTTTACCTATCCTGGTAGGGCTGAATATGAATTGTGTAAATGCATGCAGGTTAATATGGGTGGTTGGGGATTCTGAGGAACAGGTGCCCCAATCTATGTTAAAGTCTTCAAGTAGTAGGGTTTCTTGGAGGTAGTGACATGATAGCCAGTGCAGGATAACTTCAAGTGTAGATATATTGTTACCTGGGGGAATGTACATACAGATGATATTAATGCATTTATTTTTATTAAGTTGCAATTTGGTGGCAAGAATCTCTGAGTTATTAATCTGAGGTGGTTGTATTACATCTATGGTGACATTCAACTCAAATTTATAGAGTACACTTACCCCACCCCCCTTCCTGGAAGCACAATCCAGCCTGTGTATGTTGTACCCAGGTGGTAACACTTCATTGTCTGTAGTGTTAGGTTTTAACCAGGTTTCAGATAAACAGTGAATCTCAGGGGAGTGGACATCCAGAAGTACATGCAATTCATGTACCTTGTTATAAGTGCTTCTAATATTGAGATGACAGGCTAGGAGAGAGTTAGTTGGCCTATTCATTGTAGGTTTGTAGCTTAGATTGCAAGTAGAGAGGGGTATGTGTATCTGAAGTGGGTGGACCAGGGTTGGGGTGAATATCACCACCAAGTATTAGGTTAAGTCTATACTTGGTGATGAACTTCAGGAATTTGTTTATTAGTTTGTGGTAGTGTTTGGATCTAGAGCTAATGTGCCTGGGGTTGAGATGTTGATAGACTGAACAAAATGTTGGATAGGACCTGGTACTGTAAGTATGGTTGAAGGTGGGAGGATTTACAGCTGGGGTGATAGTATGGCCTTTTGGGACCTGAAATCCCGTGAGAAACTGGTTTTCATACAAGGTAAGGAGGTATGGTGCAAACAAGAGGGGTAGTAAAGAGGAGTATATCATTATTTGTGATTCAGCTAGTGAGTTAAGGAACTGTTTTACCTGGTGATGCCACACCAGAAGATAGAGTTTTCATCTGACAAATTATGGATAAAGTATTAAAGGCACTATACTATATCAAGGAAACACAAGATATGATTCCTTTTGATGCTTCTGCATATCTCTAATTGCTTTGACTTTGCTAGAATTGGATTTACATCCTTCTGGTGTCAATGTATGCCCTTGGTAGTGTCCCACACTAGGTGATATTCAGTTATGCTAAAAACACCATCTAGCCATTTAATAATTTCAGCTGCAGCTTTCTGGTTTTATTCTTTTCAAACAAAAAACAAACAGCTGGAAACAGTAACAGAAAAGATACACATTTTATTGAACAAAATAAAATTGTATCTTGTTCAATAAAACATGTGACTTTTCTATTACTGTTTCCAGCCATTTGTTTTTTGTTTTATAGTTTGCTTTACCTGTTTTTTGCATCCATTCCTTTCAACCTCAAAGTGCAAAAAGTCTGGAGAAAGCCTAAAATAATGGGGTGCAAAGACACCACCCATACACTCTTGTTCTCCTTTGCACAGTGACAGTAGACAGCAGTTCAAAACTGTTAGCTTTTTGCCTTCATATGCTGAACAATTTCTGGACCACAGCCTGTTTGACCCTTGTTAACCTCACCATTTAATAAGATCTCTCTCAATTGCACTCCTTATTGCAGTAGTCACTTAAAATATTTATTCTACAGTTAGAAGTCACACTCATTACTTATTTGTATAAGCCAGACTTTCTCAAAACACAACAGCAAAGGTAAAAGTCAGAGAAAGGTAGGACTCATCTTGAAAAGCCAGTAAAGTTGCTTTCCTTCTTCTGCACAATGTTTTGCATGTGTAGCATATTGCCTTAATGGTACTCCATGCTTTTTAGGTTCATTAGTAAGTACTAGGCTATCTGCTCTTGCAGGCCATTTTAAGCCTAATTAGTTTCCCTTTTTATGCTTGAAGTAACCTATCCCATTTGGTTATAGATTGACCTTACCCATCTCATGGTAAATAATTATATATTACCCCTAATGAGAATAACAGGGATCATACCACAAATAACTTGAGGGGACACAAGCATGGAAGCATTTAGGAGCTGCCTCTGTCCACTAGTAGTACAGGGGACAGTTCTGGGGTACATTTTCTGTTTCTCATCCATAGATCTAAGTTGCACTTGAAAATGCACATAGATGTACTCCACAGCTGCGGTATCCTCTGCAAAATACACCTGTCCTTCCATGCCCTCCATACCATTCTGTTGATGTTGCAGAAGAGGTTTAGATCCCTAGGCCAAGTATTTCTGATGCCATTTAACTTGCTGATATGTAGTAAATCCATCAGTAATGGGTCAGAGGGTGCCTTGTATGCCAGATATAGATCACCTCTTAGCAATCTGTAGGATACCGAGTATAGTGATAGGGCTTTGAGTCAGACCACGTAGGATATGTTGTTTACACCTTGTATCCTTTTAGTAAGGTATCTCTGTGGGCATTCCAGTTGTTGCACGTGACAAAGGGGGCATTATATTCAATGACTGACCTAATGAGGACTGAGTAAAGGGCGACAATGACATCCCGGAATCTAGACATAATCCCTTTCTTTATAAGCTGTACAATATAGGACTTTCTTACAACAATAGATACAGATTGGTCAAACATTAGATGATGGTCCAAACAAGTTCCCAAATCCTGAACAAATAGGTCAACTCTTAAGCTGTATTGTCAGTGTGAAAGTTTCCTGGGCAGATGTCTTCTCAAAGGATATAGTAATGCATTTTTTGGCATTTAGTTTCAGACCATGATTTTGACACCAGTTATTTATTTGAAACAAGCCTTCTTGCAGGAAGGCTAAGTCATTTGGGGATTCGGTGACTGCTCCTAGCTTGCAGTCATCTGCAAACATAGTCAGCCAGAGCCCTTTAGTATTGGCTTTTATGTCAGAAAAGTAGATGCCAAACAGGAGAGGTGCCAGCACAGAATTCCAATAGACTCCACAGGTGACTGGTCTCTTGGTCAAGGTAATTTTCCCATTTTGATTATCTGCATCCTATCTGTAAGCCAGGTGCCAATCCAGTAGATGATAAAGGGTTTTATTCCCAGTATATATAGCTTTTCTACTATGCCTGTGGGGAATTGCTTCAAAAGCTTTGGCCAGCTCAAGGTATGCTGTGTGCACTGTTTTTCCTTCAACCATTGCTTTGGTGACCTTTTAAAAAAATCCACAGATTAAGTAAGCATGACTTTCCCTTGATGAATCCAAACTGAAATGGGTCTAGTGTTTGGAGATTCCCAATGTCCTCTCTGATTAATTTGATAAGTTTTTCTTGGCTTTATATATGAAGCTGGTTAGACTTATGAGTCTGTAATTGACTGCATCTGTTGAAAGTCCTCCCTTATACAGAGGAATGCCTGTAGCTGTTCTCCATTTGCTTGGTATAAACCTGTATGAAGGTGGAGATTGAACAGCGTTGTTAGTGGTGTGGCTAAATCATGCTTCATGCTATCTAAGATGCATCCAGTGATATTGTCAAAACTCACTGATGCAGAATTTTCAGCTTTTGATAGCACTTTTAGGACTTGGTCTTTTGTCATATTTTAAGGTGAGACAGTTACAGGTATATCTTGAGGGCCAGATGGAGGGGAGAGAGTGGTAAAGTTAGAGCTACATTTACCAGCCAGTATGTTTGCTATATCTTTAGCCTCAGTGTAGATAACATCATTCGCAGTCAGCTCAGCACATTGCTGTGTTGTGCTTTTGAGATTACAAACATAATAAAAAAAGGCCTTGTGATTGCCTTTGGCCTGGGAGCTATTTTAGCCTCAAACTTGGCTTTGGTAGACTTTATTAAACTCCTGCATTGTTTGTTTAATTCAGTGACAAAGGCTCTAATATTCTATGAATTACTCTTCTTAATTTGGTCAAAATTCCTTTCATTTTATTATAAAGCTTGTTGATACTATGGTTGCACCATGTGGTTTGTTTCTAGGGTTTGCCTACACTTGTTCCTATGGAGTAGAGATACATCTTTGTAGTTTACCTGTTGGTATAGTGTGGTGGTGTACATTTCTGTATATTTAGTGGAGTTAATTGGGTTTTGATGGGGAACTGAACTTGTCAATGTATCACGTATGATTAGGTAGTTTGCCTTAAAGAAATTTCTAAAAGTACTTGGATGGAAGGGATCTCTGGCTTTAGTTTTATTTCAAAGGAGACTGCTATATGGTCAAACTTAAAAAGTGATGAAGATATCCAAGAGATGGTGCAAGCGACTCCCATATTGGAAAGGACAAAATCCAAGATGTTGTTCCTCCTAGCTGATACTCTAATTGTTAAAGCGCATTTGTATTGACAAATGTCCAGGAATCTCTGTACGTGCACTCAAGTGGTGGTGTAGACTTCCCAGTCTATAGTTGGATAGTTTAGATCACCTAGGACAATGGTATTGTGTTTAATACTGAGTGATTCTATTTCATATAGATAGGTATTGTGGCTTTCTTTTGTCACAGAGGGAGTTCTATAGCTAGCTAATATATGGTATGGGACCTTTATGATGGCTATTTGGACATGAAGATGCTTAAGTGCACCATGCTGCTTTATCAACGTTGATGTGAGTCTTTTCTGGATGTAGACTGCTACATCCCTACCTTTCTTCCCCTCAGGTGCAATAGCTGGTCTAAATGTGTGGATGGCATTGTAGCCCTGCTCAGCCAGAGTGCTTTTTGCTATTTTAAACCATGTGTCAGTCACTACACAGATGTCAATGTCTTCCAGAGTGAGAAGGGCTTTGTAGAGGTAGGAGTTTCTTGTTCAGGCTCTTGGTATTGATCAGTAACACCTTCATATTTGCCTTTGCTTGTTTCATTATATTGATAGGTTTATTGGGTTGGCAATGCCTAAAATGGCACTATAGGGGTGGACAATGCCTAAAAAAGGCACTATGTGGGTGGACAATGCCTTTGCCAATAATCAAAACTCTTGTGGGGACAAATGCAAGCCATCCCTGGTGAAAAAACATGGACTGTCAATCATATACTCCTAAGCTGACAAATATTTGACCCCCTTTGAATGACAC
Organism: Protopterus annectens; assembly: GCF_019279795.1. NCBI lineage: Eukaryota > Metazoa > Chordata > Ceratodontiformes > Protopteridae > Protopterus > Protopterus annectens. Next base: position 138,642,972 of record NC_056729.1, read on the forward strand.
CCAAAACTAAGCCAATTATTGAAGTAAATTATTTTTTTGCTCATATGGTGACATCATCCTTGCTGCTAAATGCTAGTCTCATACCTGTCTTGGACACATAGTCTGAGAGCTCCATCATATCTCTTCAGATAGTCCAGGGAGGTACACCTTAAGTCACTGACACCAGCATGAACTATCACAGCGTCATTATTGTTCAAGGACTTGAGGGCATGCATGATCTGACAGATCCTGGCACCAGACAAGTAACTAACCATCACTCTGTCCTTGATCAGCCTGGTAAAAGCACACTTGTATGGCTTACAATGGAGTTGCCTATAACATGAATGTTTGGTTGGGTCAATGCCTGCCTTACAGGATCTGCATCTGTGACTTTGGGACTCCTTGGGCTATGTGAGGAAGTAGGTTTCATATGCTTAGTGTGCTTTGTGCCTTTGTTGTGTTATAGAGGTCTTTGATGTTTAGGAAATTTAATCTTTAGAATCTCAACATATGATAGATTATATGTATTGTGATGGCCTTGGAGAGGTGTGATGTGTGGTGTACTGCTGATGATTTAGGTGTCTGAGTTTACTGTGTGTGGGATTTTTGCCTCCACGGATATTATATATGTGCGGCCCTCACATATTGAGTTATGCTGTTTGAGTAACAGATCATAGTCAGACAGCATGAGACAATTCTTACACCGTCTCAAGATACCCATCTCAATCAAACTGGTCCACGATTGTGTAGCTTTCATACCAATATTATTTTTTTCCATAGATGTAATTTATATTATCTAGATTCAAGCATCTGAATGAGTAATTATGAAAATGTGGTCATAACTCATGAATGTTTCTGAATGTCTGTTTCTAAGCAGCTATGATCATAGTTGAATAAAAAGGCTTTCACAGTATCATGAGTCTACGTGAGCACCTTCACAGTGCACTTAGCTTGGGTGGGCAGCTACTGACAAAATTTTGTATGCTGTATAATGGGTCTACTTGAGATTACAAAAATCTCAGTAGACCAACATTTTAAATGCTGAGCCAAAAAGCTTGACATTTCACTTGAGTGAAACTTCAGAATGCCAACTTCTGAATGCTCAATTGTACAAGTTGAGCCGAACAGGAAATCCGCTCTTCTGGATGTTGTAGTGCGATTTCAGAGTTGGCATCTGTAAGTAGCAGGGGGTTTGGGGGGCACAGGCCCCCAATGTGGTGTGTAGGGGGGTGTAGCTCCCCTGCAAAAATGTGAAATGTAAAGATTTGTATGTAAGGTTTTTTATTTAAAGTATATTTTATATATGAATGGTAAGGGTTTAGATTGGTTTGATGGTGGGTGGGATGTGGGTGTGAGAAAGTAGTTAGTTTTATGAGGACTGTTGTGTCTTTTTATATGTTGTCTGTAGGTGTTGTTTGTATGTTGTAGGGAGGTTTGTTGGGATTTTGTAGTGTCAGGGTTGTGGGTGTTGGGTATGTGAGGTGTCGGGTATGTGTAGTATCGGTGTTGTGGGCTCGGTGTTTTAAATGTCGGTCTGCTGAGATTTTGGTAATCTGAAGCAGACCCTGTATAACATATATTATCTCTGAAGCCAATGGAGATGCTCAAGAGCACTGAGGTTCTTGAAGTTGAATGTAATACAGAGAATGCACACATGTGGTTAAAGTTAAAAGTAATATAGAGAATGTGCACACGTGGTTAAAGTTAAAAGTAATATAGAGAATGTACACACGTGGTTAAAGTTAAAAGTAATATAGAGAATGTGCACACGTGGTTAAAGTTAAAAGTAATATAGAGAATGTGCACACGTGGTTAAAGTTAAAAGTAATATAGAGAATGTGCACACGTGGTTAAAGTTAAATGTAATATAGAGAATGCATACATGTTGTTAAAGTTAAAAGTAATACAGAGAATGCACACGTGGTTAAAGTTAAAAGTAATATAGAGAATGCATACATGTTGTTAAAGTTAAAAGTAATACAGAGAATGTGCACACGTGGTTAAAGTTAAAAATAATATAGAGAATGCACACATGTGGTTAAAGTTAAATGTAATATAGAGAATGCATACATGTTGTTAAAGTTAAAAGTAATACAGAGAATGTGCACACATGGTTAAAGTTAAAAATAATATAGAGAATGCACACGTGGTTAAAGTTAAATGTAATTTAGAGAATGCATACATGTTGTTAAAGTTAAAAGTAATACAGAGAATGTGCACACGTGGTTAAAGTTAAAAATAATATAGAGAATGCATACATGTTGTTAAAGTTAAAAGTAATACAGAGAATGTGCACACGTGGTTAAAGTTAAAAATAATATAGAGAATGCACACATGTGGTTAAAGTTAAATGTAATATAGAGAATGCATACATGTTGTTAAAGTTAAAAGTAATACAGAGAATGTGCACACGTGGTTAAAGTTAAAAATAATATAGAGAATGCACACATGTGGTTAAAGTTAAATGTAATATAGAGAATGCATACATGTTGTTAAAGTTAAAAGTAATACAGAGAATGCACACATGTTGTTAAAGTTAAAAGTAATACAGAGAATGCATACATGTTGTTAAAGTTAAAAGTAATACAGAGAATGCACACAAGTTGTTAAAGTTAAATGTAATGCAGAGAATTCCCACATATTGTTAAAGGTAAATGTAATGCAGAGAATTCCCACATGTTGTTAAAGGTAAATATAATATAGAGAATGTACACACGTTAAAGTTAAAAGTAATATAGAGAATGCACCCATGTTGTTAAAGTTAAAAGTAATATAGAGAATGCACCCATGTTGTTAAAGTTAAAAGTAATATAGAGAATGTGCACATGTTGTTAAAGGTAAAGGTAATGTAGAGAATGCGCACACACATGTTAAAGTTAAATGTAATGCAGACAATTCACACATTGTTAAACTTAAATGTAATACAGAGAATGTATGCATTTTGTTAAAGTTAAATGTAATGCATAGAATGCATACCTCACGGGCAGCTCATGCTTTTGAACTGTAGGACTGCAGCCCCACCAGAAAATAAAACAAACTTAAAAAAAAAGAAAAAAAATGAAACAAAAAAAAAAATGAAAAGAAATAAAAAACAAATGCAAGTCCCAGACTTCTGCTCATGCGTGATCGGCGTTCCTGGAATATCATGCATGCGCACAGGAATCCGGACTGCTGGTGAACCAGTCCAGATAGGAAGACAGCCATTCTCTGTACAGAGATCCCAGAAGTCTATGCAGTTACAACTGCATAGACTGGGAGGGGATCGGACAGTCTATGCAATTACAGCTGCATAGACTGGAAGGGGATCAGACTGCAGCTGGAGTCTGCTCTCACAGGGACAAGGACTTTGCTGCTGTCTCGTGGGGGGGTTGAAATGTGCACTGGAATATCGAGCTGCTGCACAAAGTGAATAAAGCTCATGTAGGATGTCTGAATTAATGAAGCAATGAGAATTAATTATATCAAGCTCAGGGTGTGTGTGTAAAATGCCTCCAGTGACTAGAAGAACTCAGGAAATATTGGTGGCTAGACTCAAACCCTGTACCTTGGGAGAAGGTAGTAAGAGCTTGAATTTCCTACCCACCACCACTTGTGAAATTTTTGCTTCATATTTCTGTTCTGTTCCTCATAAAATCTGTGGTGTTCTAGAAAATAATGGCAAGCATTTGAATTTCAGACTTCATATTCTTCAGAAAGTTCGTGGTAACACAAAAGCTTTTATTATAGCAATTTCCTGTTTATAAGATCAATATTTTGAAATGTGTCCCTATTTTTGGGACTGTATTCCCCCATTGTTGGCTTTGTTCAGGTTTTTTGTGCCAACAGGTTGAGAGCTACAGTGAGAACTGAATTCACTGAATATGTTTGGGGGCTGTATTCCCCCATTATTGGCTTTGTCTAGGTGTTTTGTGCTGAGCTATGGTAAGAACTGAATTCACTAAATGATAGCCATTTACATTTCAGTCCATCTGTCTTTCAAGAAACAGTTGATATGGCATAGTGGTATGTTTCTCTGACTGCAGTGTTCAGGGTCCTGGGTTCAAGCCTTGGCAATGAAACTCATGCTGGTAACAGCATTTTATTCTAGCAACTTTCCAAGATTATACAAGCAATTAATGGAATAAAGAAATTTTAATTTCACTTCATCAGAACTCCAGAACGGTTGATCTGATGAAAGAAAAAAATTAAAGAAATTAAATTTCTTTTACGCATTTTTGTGCTTTTTTTCTGTTTTTTTTGCTCCATTATACAAGCAATGTTTAAAATGTGTCTCTAGTTTTTGGGCTTTTGTCCCATCCCCAATAAATTTTGGCTTTTTCCAGATTTCTTATTCTTCAAAGTTGAGAGATACAGTTGAGTGTTGAGTGGATTTCCCAAGGAGCTGAGAGCTTGAAGAGAAGTTTAGTGCTGCTTATGCGGAGTCTGCTTGCATTGCTAATAGCACAACAGGTAGTGTACTTGCTTTTGATGCAGAAGGCTGTGGATTCTACTCCCACAGTATATAGATGCACTTCTAATACTGTACTGTGTTGTACTTTTAAAGGGGGTGGATGCTGCAGTCCTGAGAATGTCCCCTTTGGTGGAGATACCTAGTAACGATGAACCTATCAGTATGCCATCCATTACCTATTGCAGTATTACTAGTGTATAATTTTTTTTAATGTAACATAGGCAATTCATTCCTCAAGGGCAACAGGCACTTTATTTGTAGATGAAACAATGAAATATAAAGTTGTTTGCTAGCAGCAACCTCTTTATTAGTTGCTGATCTCTTTAATGTGGAATTATTTAGATGATTTTTACTTCTGCAGGGATTGTGCATATTTACTGATACTGGTGGATTGCAGAAGTTTTAGTAGACTTTTATGATGGACATGGTCTGAATTAGGCAGTTTTGTCATTATTGGTGCATGCATTTTGTTCAAAACAATAAATTTAAAATGCCTTTTAACAACTGTACTGTATTATACAAGAAATATAATTTAATTCAATCAGGAAGGTGTATCAAAGAACACATGTATGTTTCCTGTGCAAGGGGCCTATGATTTGAGAACAGCCCAAACTTAATCTTTATCTGCCACTGGCCAGATGCATTTTCTTTGAATGTGGGTTTCAATGCTGTTTCAATGAATGTGAGTTGGAAGGGCAAAGAAGTTTTAATGCTAAATCTACTTTCATTCTGAGCCTGCATTGCTTTGTTTAGCAGATGTCTATTAGTGTTTGTGCTGATAAATGTAAAATAAAACTTTTAAATGAAATCCAAATCATTGTAGAAGTAAAGCAGTCTGCACATAGGTTCATAGGTTCATAGGTAGATACTAGGCTATCTGCCCTAGGGCATTTATAAGCCTAGCCAGAGTGTATTGGCTTCCGCCTCCCTATTAGATTAGCCTACTGTGCCTCTGTAAAGTAGGTCACAGAAGGTACCCTTTTAAGATTAGTTTACTGTGCCTCTGTCTAGCAGGGACACAGAAGAGATCCCAGGGGTGAATTTGCGATTTCCCATCCACGCGTCCAGATTTCGCTTGAAGAGGGTCAGCGAGGGGCTATGTCTAACATGAATTGGGATTTTATTCCAGAGTGAGGGGAGCCTATGGGAAATGAATCTGTCCCTCCAGCATGTCCTATTTATTTTTGTGCTGAGGTTTAGGTCCCTGGAGCATGTAGCTCTAAGGGACTTGGATTTTTGAGGTGGAGCATGTCCATTAATTCTGGGTTTGACATGGCTTTGTACATCAGGCATAGATTGCCTCTGAGTAGGCGGTAAGCAACTGAGTAGAGCTGGAGTTTCTTTAGTCGAGCTGCATAGGACATATGTTTGTAGCCCATGATCCTTTTGGTGAGGTACTTTTGGGGTTTCTCCAGTTGCTGCAGGTGTCGGGTAAGGTACATCCCAAAAGGGGCATTGTATTCAATTATGGGCCTGATGAGTGATGAGTAGAGGGGCACAATGACCTCTCTTGATCTAGATGTGAACCCTTTCATGATAAGGTGGGCTATATAGAAGGTCTTTCTAACCACTTTAGCAACGTGATTATCAAAGGAGAGATTACTATCTGTGTTGGTCCCCAAATCTCTAATTACTTCTTCCGTACTTAATTGATTACCACCTATGTGGTAATTTGTGGGCACCTTGTTTTTCCCAAAGGGATGACTATGCACTTTTTAGCATTTAGCTTGAGGTCATGGCTCTGGCACCAAGCATCTGTCTCTGTGAGATCCTTTTGGAGGATGCTTGTGTCAGCTGGAGATTCGATTATGGCCCCCAGTTTGCAGTCATCTGCGAACTTTGTCAGCCATAATCCCCCCCGTGTTAGCCTGAACCTCAGAGAAGTATATACCGAACAAGAGAGGTCCCAGGACTGAGCCCTGTGGGATGTCACTTGTAACTGGTTTGGATTTGGACATGGCACCTGCAATTCTGACCATGCGGGTTCTATCTCTGAGCCAGTTTGCAACCCATCTTGTGATATAGGGGTTGATATTTAAGCTGGTAAGCTTATTTATGATGCTCGAGTGGGGTAATGTGTCGAAGGCTTTTGCGAGGTCCAGGTGGGCTGTGTGGACTACCTTACCCTCATCTATGGCTTTGGTAACTGTTTCAAAGAAATCAACTTGGTTTAAGAGGCAAGATCTGCCCATAACAAAGCCGAATTGGGTAGGGTCCAGTGTCTGGAGGCTCCCAATGTCTTTGTTTATGAGTTCCATGATAATACGCTCCATAGCTTTACAGACCAGACTAGTCAGGCTTATGGGACGACAGTTTCCAGGGTCCGTTGTGGCACCACCTTTGTGGAGTGAGACCACTGTAGCTGTACGCCATTCTTTGGGTACATATCCTGTAGTAAGGCTAAGTTTGAACAGTGACTTAATGTGAGGGTTCAGTTCTTCTTGGAGCTCGTGTAAGACACAGCCTGGGACACCGTCCGGTCCCATAGATGCTGTGTTTTTTGCTTTGGAGAGGGCAGCTTTCACCTGTGCATCTGTGATGTCAGGGAGGTTACATTCAGTTGGGATAGGCATTTGCTCCTTTGGGGGGGAAGGGGGAGAGAAGTTTGCGCTGAATCTGTCTTCCAGGATGTTGGCTATGTCTGTAGGTTTGGTATATTTTGTACCATTATGCAGCAATTCAGAGCATATCTGGGAGTTTCCGCCCATGTTCCTGACATAACTAAAGAAGGCCTTGTGATTATCTTTAGTGTCCAGGGCAATTTTTCTTTCAAAGCTGGCCTTTGATGATTTTATGAGGGATCGAAGTTTCTTGCTAATACTGATCAGAGATGCCTTCCCTTTTTGGGATTTTGCTCTGTCATGTAGTAGCTTCCTCCTTCTGTTGTATAGCTTATTTATGGCCGGGGTCCACCAGACTGGTCTCCTGTTTTTGGAGGAGTGAGTCTTGGTTTTATTTGGGTTAGCATGATCTATGCATTCCTGCAGGTGCTCATAGAATGCATTTGTAAAGGATTCTGCAGATTGGACTGTATTATCCTCTGTCCCAGGGGCTTTGAAGGATTCCACCTCAGTCTTGAGAAGTGCAAAGCTGGCTTTTGAGAAATTCTTTACAGTGATTTCCTTGGCTGGGGGTGGAGACGGGATATGGACATCCAGGGAAATTTGTTTATGGTCTGATCTTACCAATGAGGGGTTTACCTCTGGTGTGGAACATAGAGTCCCCATGTTGGTGATGACCAGGTCCAATATGTAGTTCCCTCTTGTGGGAGTGGTGAGCAGTTGTTCCATTGCGTTAGAGTTTATAAATTCAAGGAACCATTGGGCGAGGGTGTTTGGGCTTGAGTAGTTTTCCCAGTCAATGCTTGGGTAGTTGAAGTCACCCAATAACAGTGTTTGGAGAGACCTTCATATTCTCCAGTGTTCTCAGGAATGCCAAGTGGGGTTCCTGTAATGGGGAGGGTGTTCTGTAGCAGGCTACAAACTGGAAGGCAGTTTTGCCCACTGTTAGTTGCACATGGATGGTTTCCGATGCTTCGTGCAGTGCCACTAACCTGGAGTTGTAGGTATCTTTGATGAATATAGATACTCCCCCTCCTTTTGTGCTTCGGTCCGAGTTTTGGGGCCGAAACGCATGGTATGAGTTATAACCTGGTAGTGCTGGGGTGCTCTCAGGAGCCTTGAACCAGGTTTCTGTTACTGCACATACATCAATTTTCTCCATACTGAGGAGAGCCTCGAGTGCATGCATCTTGAGGTTTAGACTTCTGGCATTGAGCAGCATTACCTTTAGTTTTTTTATTCTTGGATTGTCTATGGAGGTGGGTTTGTCCTTTGAGCCTTGCCTAAAAAAGGCACTATAGGGGTGTTAAGAGCCTTGGCCAGTATACGAAAGCCTAAGGATGACAGGTGCAAGGCGTCCCTAGCGAAGCAACGTGGCTTGTCGAGCATGTCATCCCAGGCAGACAGACACTGGATCCCCTTTGAATGACACCAATACTTTAGCCAATTGTTGAAATTGATCATTTTGTCTTTATACTGTGGCATCATTCTTGGTGAGGGCAAGATGCTACTCAAGGTCAAGGTCATACCAGCCTGGGCTACATGATCAGAGAGCTCCTCTATGTCTTTTTCATGTAGTCCAGGGTGGTACGTCTCAGGTCATTCACACCAGCATGGACAATGACGGAGTCATGCTTGTACTTGCTTTGGAATGACCTGAGTGCTTGCGTTATATGATGGATCCTGGCACCTGACAGGCAGCTTACAGTGACCTTCTCCTTGTTCAGTCTGGTGAGCGGGACGTCAGTGTTCCGGACAATAGAGTCCCCTATAACAACTGTATTTGGTGTGTTGTTTGGCCTTAAGGGCTGTGACTGTGAGGCACACTGATTTTGTGAGATATGTGATTTGTGGGTATTGTTGAGGGGTGGCTGTTGCTTGGATATCTGCTTAGGAGGTCTTTGCTGTTTAGGCAGATTTTTATTTAGAGCCTCCGAGTATGTTTTTGTGTGTTTATGTGTTGGGTATGCAGATGCAATAGGTCTGTGTGAGACTGGATTTGTGGTGTGGGTGGTTACCTTTTCCTCCTGACTGACTGTGCCAGTCTTGGGTTGAGAGAGCTCTGCCTCCAGTTTGGCTGTGTAACTGCATCTCTCACATGTATTAGAGTTTGTTGGAAGGAGGAGAGGGTTGTCTGTGTACATAAGGCAATTGTAACATTGCCTCAAAATTCCCAGATTCACCAGCTGGACTGGAGAGTAACCTTGAAACTGACCCTTGGACATACCAGATTAGTATAGGGAACTGTTTTTTTACTGATCAGATTAGGGAAGGGAACTGATTTTTCACTTGATCAGGAAGGACCAATCGGGAACCTAATACTTATGAGAAGTCAAGGAGGGTGTAGTGCTTTAGTTAGTTAGTGTTTCCTTATAAGAGCTGAGCAAGTGCAGGGCTTTAGAGAGAGAATAGAGTGATTACTTTGAGAGTTTGAACAGTTCTAAGGGAAAAAGTGAAGAGCAGACTTTGTGGAGCCTGGAATAGTTTAAACCTGATGTCCTTCAAGGATGCATCTGCAGTCCTACCAAATGGGTTGTCCTGTCATCAGGCAGGCCCAGTTCCAGTTCTCAAATGCTTACTCTGGCAGAGGATCTCATCTCTTTAATTAGGGGATCCCAATCTCACCCAGACAGGGCCTCTCAGCCTCCAGAAAAGAGACCTAGAGCAGGCCAGTGTCCTCAGATGATTCTTCTGATGACTCAGACATTACAGACCATCCAGAGGCTCCTTTTTCTACTTATGAAGATTCGATGCTGAAGAATCTATTCCATCTGCCTCTCCACCAGAGGAATTTTCCTTTGGGGAAACCTTACATGCCATGAGAGAGCAATTCCAATGGCAGGGACAAGATTTCTCAGATTCAAGAAAAAGGCTTAGGACCTTTCTACACTTACAAACATAGGCCCTTAGCTATACCTCCAGTTCTGTCTGTTGTGGATGTTGCATTTAATGATGTTTGCACTGCTCCTGATACTTTACCTCCAGCCCCTGCCAAACCAAATAGGTTTTACATACAAGGCCCCACTTGCAGATCCCAAGACTATCTCCCAGGGGCCTAAGGCAGTAGCTTCAACCTCAGCCCTTCTGAAAGGGAATCCAGGTCCTTAGAGATGGGGTAAAAAGTTTACACCTCTGCTACTCTCTCAGCTAGAGCTTTGAACTGTCAGTTTCATATGATCCAATACCAAGAGTTTATGCTTGATCAGTTAACTAAGAAACTGTCCTCTGATGACTCCTTAGATAAGAAATATGTTTTAGAAATGGTGAATAACATTCAGCAGGTTAGTAACCATTCTTTAAAATGTGGCTATGATGCACTGGAGGCTTCATTTAGATCAGCCATGACTGGCACAGTTATAAGAAGGCATGCATGGTTGAAAGAACAGGTCTTGCCGGATCATGTTAAAGCAAAGCTGTTAGATGCTCCTATGGATAAGGCCAGTCTATTTGGTTCTCCTGCTCAGCAAGTAATAAAGAAAATGGAAGAGAAGGCAAAATCTGTACAAACAGTTAAAGATTTCTTACAGGTTCAGCCCCCAAGGTTTAGCAGGAACTGGCCTTCCAAAAATTGGTCCTTTCCAGACTCCACTAAATCTCAGAGAGGCAGGAATAGACGTTCCAGAGGCAGAAATCAGTCCAGAGGAGGTGCCTACAGAGGACACCAGTGGCAAGGCAATAACCAGCGAGGTACAGACACAACCACTGCCACTGCAACAGGACAATCACAGTGACTTGGCTCTGACACCGCCTACCAGGGAACAAATAGCAGCACCCTTAGGCGGAAAGTTAGCCTTATTTTCAAAAAATTGGCACTATATCACAAAAGACAAGTGGATTTTGCAGACCATAGACCAAGGCTACAGGTTTCACTTCCACACCTTTCCAGTAAAAAGAGGAATGCCAAACCTACCTCCAAACCAGAAAACAGAAGCTCTAAAGCAGATAGCTCAATTAACAAAGATGAGAGCTGTGGAAAGAGTACCACCAACAGAACAGGGCAAAGGATTCTACTCCAGACTCTTCCTAGTACCAAGAAAAGAGAAAAGTTGGAGACCTATTTTCGACCTGTCCGCCTTAAACACATTCATCATTGTCCCAAAATTCAAAATGCTGACCCTACAGCAACTTCTTCCCATGCTGGGCAAGGAGTGTTGGCTGGTAACTCTAGATCTCAAGGAGGCATACCTGCACGTCCCCATACGACCAAATTGCAGGAGATACCTCAGATTTCTTGCAGGATCAGAGCATTATCAATTCTCAGCATTGCCCTTTGGCTTATCTACTGTGCCCAGAGTATTCACAAAATGCCTGGCATCAGTAATCGCTCATTGCAGGCTACAGGGAATCCAAATTTATCCATACCTGGACGACTGCCTGATACAAGCGGACAACAAAAGCAAGCTGACAAAAGACTTACAAAGGGTCATTTGCTTAATACAAGCCCTGGGATACACAGTCAATTTAAAAAAGTCAAGACTGATACCATCCCAAACAAGAACATTCTTGGGTGCAGAATTGGACACAGTAAAACAGATGGCATTCCTAACTGCAGAAAACAAGAACAACTCCTCTTTACTTCTTGGCATTAACAAAGCAGAACAAACTAACAGCAAGGAAAGTACTGCAGGCCTTGGGCTTCATGGCATCATGCATAATCCTGGTCCCCCATGCCAGACTGCATATGAGAAAGCTACAGTGGTACCTAAAGAATTTATGGTCTCAACACAGGCACAGCTTAGAAACCGAAATACCACTAATCCCATGCCTGAAACAAGAGTTCCTATGGTGGGCTCAAGCATGTCAGTCAAACCCAGGCTTGCCCTTCCATAACTTTCAAGCAAGCCAAACCATCACAACGGACGCCTCAGACCTAGGTTGGGGGGCACACATGCTGGACAAATGCATACAAGGATTTTGGACTCCAGACCAGCTGCACCTGCACATAAATCAAAAAGAAATGCTGGCAGTAAAACTAGCAATCCAGAATTTCGGACCATTCCTCAAAGAAGGCCATTTAATGATAAGGACAGACAACACCACAGTCATGTGGTACATCAACAAACAGGGAGGCACGCATTCATACCCCCTATGCAGAATGACTCTGGACCTTTGGAATATGGCTCTGAGCTACAACATCCAGTTACAGGCAATATTTGTACCGGGAAAAGAAAACATTCTAGCAGACATGTTGAGCAGAACTACCTCTGATGCTCACGAATGGATGCTACACCCGGACATCTTCAAGGCCATCACAAAGAAATGGGGAATGCCACAAATAGACCTATTCGCATCCCCACTCAATCACCAGCTCAAGAAATTCTGCAAAAGGACATACCACCCACTTGCTTGGAAGGTGGACTCTCTATCCTTCAGTTGGAAAGGCCTGACAGCATATGCATTTCCACCTCTTCCTTTGATGCACAAGGTACTATTGAAAATCAAAGAGGAACGTCCAAGGATAATTCTGATAGCTCCAAATTGGCCAAGACAACACTGGTATCCATTGCTGAGGAGCATGTCTCGGGGGAGAACGTGGACACTACCCCTGATGCCTTTGATGTTAACTCAGAACGACTACAACATCATGCATCCAAACCTAAAAACTCTGCAAATGACTGCCTGGAACATTACATAACAGCAACTAACCCAGATTTATCCCAAAGGGTTAAAGACATTATCCTTGAGGCCTGCAGACCTTCAACAAGAAGGAACTATGCAGGAAAATGGAAAAGGTTTGTCATTTGGAGTACTGAAAGAGGAAAAGATGTGTCAAAGATAGATATCGCTAACATCCTGGAGTACTTGGCAGAGCTTCTCCATACAGGCCTGTCCTATTCATCCATCAAGATACATGCATCAGCTATTTCTGCAGAATACAGCTTTGATCCCCCTGTCTTCTCACATCCTCTACTCAGGCAGTTCCTCAGAGGAATCAAGAATGTAAAACCTCCTAGGAAACCACCATTACCAGCATGGACTTGAACTTTGTGCTAGAAAATTGACACTCCCTCCATTTGAACCAGCAGCAACAGCAGATCTTCAACACCTATCCTGGAAAACTGCTTTCCTACTGGCAATTACTTCAGCAAGAAGGGTTTGCGAACTACAGGCCTTAATGGCAGTACAACCCTTCCTAATCTTCCATCAAGATAGAGTGTCCATGAGAACTAATCCTACATTTATGCCTAAGGTGGTATCCAGAGTGTCTCTAAACCAGGCAATCCACCTACCTACCTTCTTTCCCAATCCACAGAACAGGGGGGAAAGACTGCTGCATACCTTGGATGTACATAGACAGTTGCGCTACTACCTGGACAGAACCAAGGACAATAGAAAAACTGACCAGCTTTTAGTAGCTTATGCAACAGGAAGGGAAGGAAAAGCAATTTCCAAACAGACAATCTCCAAGTGGATAGGAAATTGCATAAGATTCTGTTACTCCTACCATGGAAAGCAAATTCCACAGAACATAAGACCTCACTCTACAAGTGCTACAGCCACCACCACAGCTTTCTTACGAGGAGTGGCTACCAAGGACATTATTGAGGCGGCTACTTGGACCTCCGTGCATACATTTGCCAAGCATTACAACTTACCTCTATACTCTAGATCCCGAGCAGGGTTCGCCACTGCTGTATTGCAAGGGATCCTAACTACACCATAATTCTTCTTCCACCTCCCCTAGTTTGGCTATGGTATTCTACCCATTTGTTAGGACTGCAGATGCATCCTTGAAGGACATAGTACAGTTTTGTACCTACCATAAATGTAGATGTCCGAACAGGATAGCATCTGCCGTCAGGATTACCCTCCTTCCCTCTGTGGTACCCCCCCTCCTAATAGCTAGCTAGGGGATCTCTTATGGTGTATTTGTTTGTATATATGTACATACATGCTTATTTTTTGTGTTTGCCTACTATTTTTTTTTTTTGGAAACATTGGCATTTATCCAAAATTTAGTTTTCCAAGAGGGCATCTGGCATCTGGGGCAAGAAACACTGAGGAAATGGGCGTCGGCTGATGCCTTTATACCAAGACCAGCAGAGATGACGTCGGACACCAGCCGAGGCCAGACCCAGACTTTGGAATCCGGCCATCAAGGGCTGCCTGACTGACATAGGACAACCCATTTGTTAGGACTGCAGATGCTATCCTGTTCGGACATCTACATTTATGGTAGGTACAAAACTGTACTTTTAGGCGGCGCTGCCCAACGCTGCTCAGTGCTCAGTGCTTATGGTAAATGGGCTGAAATAGCCAAGTAATGAGATATTGGAATAGCTGCAGAGGGAAGGCCCCATTCGACGATGATTTTGTGAGAGGGAAGGGCGGCAAACTCAGATAGCCCTGGCTGAACTATACCTATCAACTGTCCAAATGTTTGCAGAATTAATAGATTGTTGCTTCTTATTTTTGGTTTGTTCCTCATAGCATTTGTGGCTTTCTGGCAAATCATTTAGGAATGAAGTCACTAAATAATGACAGACATTGAGTTTCAGACTTCATACCCTTCAGAAAAATGCATGCAAAACCTGTTATTCTGTCACCTGTCTAAGTTTAAACAAGAGCAATTTTTAGTACTTTTTATATGTTCCCCCAATATATTTGGCCTTGTCCAAGTTTCCTGCATTAAGAGGCACATGCAAACAAATCACTTTATAAAATTAGGTATATCCAAACCTCTCAACTGCCCCCAGTTTTGGCTCAAAATGTTGCTCTCCCCCTAATAATCTCTCTGCAAAATGGCAAATTTGGAAGAAAACATAGAGGGTTTACAATTAATAAATAACTGTAATGATCAGAGTTATAAATTACTTTTAATTTCAGAAATGCATGTAGATTCTCTTACTTTGTCTGCTGCTCAAGTTAGCAGTACTAATATTAAAAAGGTGTCCCTTCTTTGACAGGTTCCCAGCTGTATTGTGTGGCTAGTTTATATTTTTGCATCACATGTTTGGTCCGTCTTTCATAAAATTGTGGTTTTCTGGCAAATTAGTGGCAAATTATTAAAGACTGAAGTTGGAAAATAATAACATAAATTTGAGTTTCAGATTTAATAACCTTCAGAAAATTCATACTAATGCAAGACCTACTATTCTGTTATCTTTCTAAGTTTATAAGAGCAGTATTTAAAATTGTCCTAATTTTTGGGCCTTTGTCCCACTTCTGTTTATGGCTTTGTCCAGATTTCTTGCTCTGAGGTTGAGAGGTATGACAAATGTGTCAGGGCCATCACTGCCAGCCAGAAACAATTCAAATTGTGACATACTTGTTGCACCCCACTCCCCCACATAGTGACTTTGGATGTGTCCAAGCAAAGCAAGGTGCAGTTATGCAGTGTTAAGTGTGCAGACAATTCAAATTGTGACATACTTGTTGCACCCCACTCCCCCTCATAGTGGCTTTGGATGTGTCCAAGCAAAGCAAGGTGCAGTTATGCAGTGTTAAGTGTGCAGAGTATCCCCCATCCAAGGTAGACACAAGTGCTACAGTGGCTTTTCATCTGTTCCTGATTTTGCAGAATGTTATGGTTTTCTGTCATATTTTTATACTGTTGATTTATGCTTCTTATTCAGAAAATACATTGTTGCAGTGTCTGTTGCTTTGTGTTTAAGTAGGAATGCTTTAATGACCATCAGGTAAGCTTGGCTGAAACTATAACATGCAAGTAAGCTTTAATAAGCATACTGTTAAATAATTACCAATGTTGAAAGCCTTGTTTTGTTGACGTGCAGAGAATATTTGCATTACTAGATAGCATATAAGCCTTGGGTATTGAAATGCATGTGACAGTATTTGTAATAAAGGACAGTATTTTCAGAAGCTCATTACATTTGTTGGAGACTTGCAGTCATCTTTGCAGGCTTTACCCGTAAATTAAACAGAATGCCAGTCTCTCATGTGTGGTCCATAACCTGGTCAGTAATCCTTTAAGCAATTTATCTTGAGCTTGTTTTTTGTTTGCTGTGCATTTTTTACTTTGATCATGTTTTCCCCATGAAACAAGTAGATAGTTATTGTCAGGTAGCAGGTCTTTTTTGGAAAAGAAACATTTTTACAAGTGGGGGGTATCACAGAGATTGCTACTTTCAGCATGTTACTTGGTACTTTTATAAAGCTGAATATAAATTATAATTAGAACTGCAGTGCAAGCAGAAGTGGTTTGAGTTGAGTGCTGCTTGTTTTTTATACTTGATTTTGACTGGCATTCCAGTAATGTATTTAAAAATGAATTTATTCTTTTTCATGCCTCACAACCTTTTTATTTCCATCTAGATATTAAGTAAGCTGTCAATGCATTGAAATATTTTATCTTCTGTACTTCATTTTGTCTTGATTGGACTCTCATAATGATGGTTTGGCACCCAGGGCAGCATATTTAAATGAAGTCCTAGTTTTTGGAAGTTTTAGCATAGCTCCACCCCTTTCTATGTAGTAACACCCCTTCTCATTGGCCCCACCCATTCAGCTGTCTCCTGCAGCCCCCCCTTTGATTTGAAGCCATCAGCCGCCACTGGCATACATGTTGTTAAAGTTAAAAGTAATGAAGAGAACGCATGCATATTTTTAAAGTTAAAAGTAATGCAGAGAATGCACACATATTGTTAAAGTTAGATGTAATGCAGACAATTCCCACACGCTGTTAAAGTTAAAAGTAATGCAGAGAATGCACACATGTTGTTAAAGGTAAATGTAATGCAGAGAATGCATGCATGTTGTTAAAGTTAAAAGTAATGCAGAGAATGCACAAATGTTGTTAAAGGTAAATGTAATGCAGAGAATGCATGCATGTTGTCAAAGTTAAAAGTAATGCAGAAAATATACACATGTTGTTAAAAGGAAATGTAATGCAGAGAATGCACACATGTTGTTAAAGGTAAATGTAATGCAGAGAATGCATGCATGCATAGCCGGCCTTAGGCATAGGCCAACTAGGCGGCCGCCTAGGGCGCCGGCTAGTAGGGGCACTTTTCCAGTATTTATTTGGTGTAGGTAGACTAGGATGGGGACACCGGGTGGTGGGGTGGGGGGGGCGCCATGGAGCCCTTTTGCCTAGGGCACCAGTTGACCTAAGGCTGCTCCTGCATGCAAGTTGTTAAAGTTAAAAGTAATGCAAACAATGCACATGTTGTTAAAGGTAAATGTAATGCAGAGAATGCATGCATGTTGTCAAAGTTAAAAGTAATGCAGAGAATGCATACATACTGTGCCATTTCTTAAACCTTTATGTCAAGCTGAAACACCATTAATATTGGAATTGTCTGTCACACTACTGAAATGTCCTGCATTGTGTGGCAACTGCCAAAACTAAAAATGAGTATAACCACAAAATGCCAGGCTTTATTTGCTGGAATGAGACCTAGAGTATAGCAAGTGCAATAGCACTGTTTTGGGCAGGAAACTCCAGCTGTGTGTTAAGAATTCCAATCTCTTCCTTTACTTGTACAGGGACCACTAGCACTGCCTGCTAGGGGACTCTTATGAGAGTTCCCAAAATAAGGAGGATGCCTATCACTCACTGCCTTGCCAGGGCTGTCACTAACACCTCTGCCATTCCTCACTTTGGCAAGCAGGAGAACAGTCTCCTATACTGGATGATAATGGAGAGCCTTTCCAGGGACATTGTTATGTATGTATGCCCTTCTTTTTCTTTATTGAAATGTTCCTGCTCGTAAAAATGTGCATATATATATATATATATATATATATATATATATATATATATATATATATATATATATGTATATATATATACACACACACACACACACACACACACACACACACACACACACACACACACACACACACACATATCTGTTTTTAATGCAATAGTTCTGAAAGGTTGCCTGCAGGGCTGTAAACCATACATTTAGAAATGACACTAATGATACATGGTTATGGAAAGGCAGTTGCTTATACTAACAGAATGATTGTTTCTGCATTTTGTAGGTAGAGTAGCAGTAATACATCTGTGAGTACTTTACAGTAGTATAATTACTCTCTGAATACATTTCTCCTATAAGTGCCTTGTTAGGTAGCGCATCACAATCTTTCAATACCAGACTACTATGCTTTCCATCAGAGTGATTTTTTGTACTGCTGCAGTTATTTTGTCTGTCAAGTATTTCATCCTAATCCTAATGTTCTGCTATACAATTCCTACTTTGAGCAAATGCTTATTCTCCCACTTTTTCCCCTACCTTCCTTTGTCACTGTCCTTTTTTAAAACTTTCATTTCTGGTTGTTGTGTTATTTCTCCCCCTTTATTTTGCTATTATGTGCAGCAGTTTCCATATCAGTACCAGTGGCTATAGGTCTGGTTTCACTGACTTCCAGCAAGCCCAGCTAACCCTTGAACCAGGTAGAGATGCTTTCCATTTAGCTGAAATGGGGAAGAGTGATGGGCCATCCACCTGCCTCTGCTGGTGCTTTGCTGGCTGGCAGCACACTTCTTCACAATGGTTTCTCTACCAGATATGTAACCCAAAGGGAGCTGGTTGAGGTAGCTGAGGTGTTGGTGGACTGGTGGATAAATGCCTGCATCAGCTGCTTGGAAAGGCTCCTCTTAAAGTTAGTAACATCACACCCTTGCCTGGTCCTTCCAAAAACACCATAGCCAGGTCTCAGTGGGGTGGGTGGAGAAGGTGCTGTCTGGCCTCCCTCAGTGATGAAACAAGCAGGGCAAAAAAGGAAATAATACTCACCCTCTTCCCATCATGATGTCCTCCCTTTTATGTCCATCCCTTGCACTACTTGTTACCCAGTCTTTCACATCATCTGTGTCTTCCTTTTCTTTGTATCATGTCTCTAAATCCACTGTCCTCCCCCTACATATCACCTTCCTGCCTGTCTTGCCTCTGTTATGTAGTTGTGTGTTTGCTCTTGCTACCTAACCTTACCCCTTTACCATACCTTCATCTTTCACCACATCCATCCACACCTTTCTCTCTTTGGAAAAAATTGGCACCTCTCCCACACAAAAACAAATAAAAAAAGTAACATTGCTCTCCCATCTTCATCACATTCTTTCCTTACCTTTTCCCTTGTGTGCCTCTCTCTGCATAATTCCCCATTTTACCTGCTGTCCTCCTATACTGCCATTTCCACTCCATATTCAGGTGAAAAAATGAATTTAAACACAGCTATTATTCAAAGTTTAAAGGAGGGATGATATAACAGGGGGTGGGAGAATTCAAGAAATAAAGAGAGAGAGTGAGATTTTGGATACAGATCCTTAAGGAGAATGACAACAGCCATACAGAATATTATATTCATAAATTAGAAGAAAGTATTCTAAGAATTAAACCAAAATGAGAAAGGAAAAAGGGGATTTTGCTGATAGGGTTGCCTGCAATTAGAATAGGCAAGAGGAGCCTGGAATTTATTGGAGAAAACTGCCAAAGGAGCCAAGGTATTCTGAGCAAATAACAGCAGAGGGAAAGGTATTAGAATGGGAAGATGCCAGGAAGACATTTGGACTGCAGTCTAGGGATGATCTTCCCTATAATGGATTTACATCAGAGTAAAGGTAAGGAGAAAGGGATAGGGAAAAACTAAGTGAAAGACCTGCTCTGTTAGAGTTTTTAGTTCAAAGTAGATTTGAAGCTACTGTTAAAAAAATAATAATTAGTAGGGCATATGAAATATTGCACGATAACTATAGGAATCAATCAGAGGAGGTTAGAAAATATTAGGAAGAATGACTGAAAAAGCAATTCACAAGGAAACAATGGGAGGACATATTTATGGCTCCCATGTATGCAACAAAATCTAGAAGATATAAGATTTTTGCTTAGAAGTATTTGCATTTTTATACCCCAAGCAGACTCCAAAGAATTTTCCTCAGGTTGATGGCAAACACTAGAGGAGTGATGGGGAAGAAAGAGGTAACTGGGAAAATTTCAAGTGCCCATAAACCCTGAAACATTGCTGCCTATGCAGAACTGTTCACAGAACCCCTATACAAGCATGTTAATAACTGCATAGAGGCAACTGTACCCACCAGGAAGAAGTACAGAAGTAACTCAAAAAACAAGCCACCATGGTGGACTCACAAAATCAATAGGCTGTTTAACAGAATGAGAAAATTATGTCAAATATTACGAGGTGCAGCCCCCAGCAGAATGAAAGCACTCTCATCAAACTAAACAAACAACTTAGAAGACAAATAAAGTCTAACAAAGCCACATTTGAGGTATACCTGACCTCCCAGTCCAAGGACAACCACAAGGCATTCTTTAGCTATGTCTGCAACCTCAAAGGTAATACACAGTGGTGTGCAGAGCTCATTGTAAATGGAGCCACATATACTGAGCCATAAGATATAGTAAACCTACTGGTCAACAAATTCACCTCCAGCTTTACCCCTCTCTCCCCCTCAACCTTCTCTCAGGAAATATCATAAAATATAACCCCTCCTGCTATTACTAGGGAATAGGTCCTTAATGCTCTCTCTAAGGCCAAGAAAACTGCATCAGTGAGCCCAGACAATATCCCAGGATGCCTACTCAACCTGGTGGACCTCTTTGAGAAGGTCACCAAAGCAATGGATAAAAGCAAAATGTTTCACACTGCCTGCTTTAACCTGGCCAAGGCATTTGGCACAATAGCCCACTCAGGTATTGTAAACAAACTCAAGAAGATAGGTAAAAACCCATAAGTCACCCGGTGGTTAGCCAACTGGCTCACAGACAGAACCCAGGAAGTTAGAACTGGGGAATCCACATCTGCAAAGAGGCCAGTCACAAGTAGAGTCCCTCAAGGATCGTTCCTTGAACCGCTCCTTTTTGGTATTTACTTCTCTAAAGCCAATGTCAGTGGTTATTGGCTGACTACATTTGCAGATGATTTCAGACTAGGAGCTGTCATTTAATCCCACACTGGCACAAAATGTTCTCCAGGAAGGGCTGACACAGACAAGCAACTGGTGTCAGAGCCATGGACTAAAACTTAATGCCAACAAATGCATAATACTATCCTTTGGGAAGTCATCCATCCCCTGGTAAACTATCATATTGACAACTCAGCCCTTAGAGTTGATCCAGTAGTCAGGGACTTAATGGCACCCTTGACCATCACGTGTCTACAGTAGTGAGGAAATAATTCTGTGTTGTGCAACTTATAAACAAAGATATGGCATCTAGGTCCAAGGAAGTCACTGTTCTACTGTATTTGCCATTCAGACCTATCATTGAGTAAAATGCCTCCTTTGGTATGTACCTAACCAGGCATATTCAACAACTGAAACATCCACAGGGGTTCCTCACTAAAAGAATACAGAGCCTAAGTAAAATGTCCTTTGCAGACTGTCTCAAGGCCCTATCCCTGTATTCTGTTTCCTACAGGCTGTTGAGGCAAGATCTATGCCTGGCATACAGGGCATATTCACACGCCACTCTGATGGAACTCCTGCATATCCACAAAGCAAACAGCACCAGAATTACTCATTCTAATGACTTAAACCTTGTCTGTGATATTAATAGGACCTGCTGGAGAGACAGGCATGTATCCCAGAGACTACCACATCTCTGGAACAGACTCCCCATCCTTGTGAAGCAGAATTCCTCCCTAACCAATCCAAGTGTAAATTGGACAATTGGATGGTGAACAGGAAATTCATCCCTCACTTGGCACCTATGTCTCTAATGGACACAGGCAACCTGTAAATGGGTAATGTCCCAGGCCCCTGCTTGTAAATGTTTCATCTCCCAAGCCCTTGTTTAAACTTATCAGGGGTCCCAGAACTTGTCAGAGGTTAGGGATGCATGACTAGGCTTTAAAAGGGCTTTGTGGTCATTAGCCTAGTAAACATCTATGAACCTACGAACTGGGAACATATGTTTTGGGGGTGTAATAGGTTCATAGGTTCATAGGTTCATACTAGGCTATCTGCCCTAGGGCATTTATAAGCCTAGTCAGAGTGTGTTTGGCTTTTGCCACCCATTTTAAATGAATTTTGCTATGCCCTTTTTCGAGGTTAGTATACTGTGCCTCTGTCTAACAGTGACACAGAAGTGATACCCAGGGTAAACCTACGATCTCCCATCCACTCATCAAGATTCCTCTTGAAGAGAGTCAATGAGGGACTCTGCCTAACATGGACTGGGATTTTATTCCAGAGTGAAGGGAGCTTCTGGGTTATAAATCTGTCCCTCCAGCATGTCCTATTTATTTCAGTGTTGAGGTTCAAGTCTCTTGAGCGCGTAGCTCGATGGGATTTGGATTTTCTGAGGTGCAGCATGTCCATTAATTCTGGGTTGGACATGGCTTTATACATCAGGCACAGATCGCCTCTGAGCAGGTGGTATGCCACTGAGTAGAGCTGGAGTTTCTTTAACCGGGCAGCATATGGCATCTGTTTGAGCCCTTTGATCCTCTTGGTGAGGTACTTTTGGGGTCTTTCCAGTTGCTGCAGGTGTCTGGTAAGGTACATCCCAAAAGGGGCATTGTACTCAATTATGGGCCTGATGAGGGATGAGTAAAGAGGCACGATGACCTCCCCTGATCTAGATGTGAATCCCTTCATGATTAGATGGACTATATAAAATGTATTTTTAACCAATTTGGCCACGTGGTTTTCAAATGAGAGATTGCTATCAACTTGGGTCCCCAGGTCCCTAATTACTTCTTCCGTACTTAATGGATTACCACCTATGTGGTAATTTGTGGGCACTTTGTTTTTGCCAAAGGGGATGACTATACACTTTTTGGCATTTAGCTTGAGGCCATGGCTCTGGCACCAGTAGTCTGTTTCTATGAGGCCCTTTTGTAGGATGCTTGTGTCGGTTGGAGAGTCGATTATGGTGCCTAGTCTGCAGTCTTCTGTGAACTTGGTCAGCCACAGTCCTTCTGTGTTGGCCTGTACCTCAGAGAAATATATATCGAGCAAGAGAGGTCCCAGGACTGAGCCTTGTGGGACACCACTTGTAACTGGTTTGGAGTCTGACATGGCTCCAGCAATTCTAACCATGTGGGTTCTGTTCTTGAGCCAGTTTGCAACCCATCTAGTGACATAGAGGTTTATATTTAAGCTGGTGAGCTTATCTATAATGCCTGAGTGAGGTATTGTATTGAAGGCTTTTGCGAGGTCCAGGTAGGCTGTGTGGACCACCTTCCCCTCGTCAATGGCCTTGGTGACTGCTTCAAAGAAATCGACTAGGTTTAAGAGGCAGGATCTGCCCTTAACAAAGCCGAACTGGGTAGGATCCAGTGTCTGTAGGTCCCCAATATCTTTATTTATGAGGTCCATGATGATCCTTTCCATAGCTTTGCAGACCAAGCTAGTCAGGCTTATGGGGCAATAGTTTCCAGGATCCGTTGAGGCACCACCTTTGTGGAGAGGGACCACTGCTGCTGTACGCCACTCTTTGGGTACATATCCTGTAGTAAGGCTGAGATTGAACAGTAGTTTTATGTTTGGGTTTAGCTCTTCTTGGAGTTCATGTAGGACACAGCCCGGGACACCGTCTGGTCCCATTGATGCTGTGTTTTTTGCTTTGGAGAGGGCGGTTCTTACCTGAGCATCTGAGATGTCAGGGGGGCAGCACTCTGCTGGGATAGATATTTGCCCTTTGGGTGGGGAGGGGGGTGGAGTTTGCACTGAATCTGTCAGCTAGGATGTTGGCAATGTCTGTGGGTTCGGTGTATTTTTTGCCATTTTGGACTAATTCTGAGCATATCTGGGAATTCCCACCCAGGTTCCTAACATAACTAAAGAAAGCCTTGTGATTATCCTTAGTGTCCTGTTCAATTTTTCTCTCGAAGCTGGCCTTAGATGATTTTATGAGTGCCTGTAGTTTTTTGCTAATACTGATCAGGGATGCCTTCCCTTTTTGGGATTTTGCTCTATCATGTAGTAGCATCCTCCTTCTATTGTATAGTTTGTTTATGGCTGGGGTCCACCAGACAGGACGCCTGCCTTTGGAGGACTGGGTCTTGGTTTTATTTGGGATTGCATGATCCATGCATTCCTGAGGGTGTTCATAGAATGCGTTTATAACGGATTCTGTGGTCTGTGCCATATTTTCCACAGGCCCGGGGGCTTTGAAGGATTCCACCTTGGTTTTGAGGAGTGTGAAATTTGCTTTAGAGAAGTTTTTCACTGTGGTTTTCTGGGCAGCGGGTGGGGTTGGGATGTGAATATCCAGTGAGATTAGTTTATGGTCTGATCTTACCAGTGAGGGATACACTTCTGGTCTGGAGCATAGAGCCCCCATGTTGGTGATGATCAGGTCCAGTATGTTTTCCCCTCTTGTGGGAGTGGTAACAAGTTGTTCCATAGCATTTGAGTTTATAAATTCTAGGAACCTTTGGGCTAGGGTGTTGGAGCTAGAGTAATGCTCCCAGTCTATGTTTGGGTAGTTGAAGTCGCCCAATATAATGGTGTTTGGAGAGACCTTCATATTTTCCAGTGTTCTCAGGAAGGCCGAGTGGTGTTCCTGGGTTTGGGAGGGTGGTCTGTAGCAGTATATAAACTGTAAGGCAGTTTTACACACTGTTAGTTGCACATGGATAGTCTCTGATGCTTTGTGATGTGCCACCAACCTGGAGGTGTAGGTATATTTGACGAATATTGATACTCCCCCTCCTTTTGTGGTTCGGTCCAAGTTTTGGGACCGAAAAGCATGGTATGAGGTATAACCTGGTAGTGCTGGGGTGCTCTCGGGAGCCTTGAACCAGGTTTCTGTTACTGCACAGATATCGATGCTCTCCATGCTAAGGAGAGTTTCAAGTGCGTGCATCTTGAGGTTTAGACTTCTGGCATTGAGTAGCATTACTCTTAGTTTCTTATCCCTTGTGATACCTATGGAGGTGGGTTTGTCTTTTGAGTCTTGCCTAAAAAAGGCACTATGGGGGTGGCAAGAGCCTTTGCCAATATCCAAAAGCCCAGGGGTGACAGGTGCAAGCCGTCCCTAGTGAAGCATTGTGGCTTGTCGAGCATGTCATCCCAGGCTGACAGGCATTGGATCCCCTTGGAATGACACCAATACTTAAGCCAATTGTTGAAATTGATCATCTTGTCTTCATATTGTGGCATCATTCTTGGTGAGGTTAAGATGCTACTCAAGGTCAGGGTCATACCGGCCTGGGCTACATGCTCAGAGAGCTCCTCTATGTCTCTTTTCATGTTGTCCAGGGAGGTACGTCTCAGGTCATTCACACCAGCATAGACAATGACTGAGTCATATTTGTACTTGCCTTGGAGTGACCTGAGTGCTTGTGTTATGTGGCGGATCCTAGCGCCCGACAGGCAGCTCACCGTAACCTTCTCCTTGTTCAGCCTGGTGAGCGGGACGTCAGTGTGCCTGACGATAGAGTCACCTATTACAAGTGTATCAGGTGTGTTGTTTAGCCTTAAGGGCTGTGACTGTTTGGCACACTGGCTTTGTGAGCTATGTGTTGCACGTGTTTTGTTTTGGGGTAGCGGTTGCTTGGGTGTCTGCTTTGGAGGTCTCTGCTGCTTGGCAGATTTTTATTTAGAGCCTCCGAGTATGTTTTTGTGTGTTTATGTGTTTGGTTTGCTGTCGTGGTAGGTCTATGTGAGACTGGAATTGTAGTGAGTGTGGTTTCCTTCTCCTCCTGACTGGTTACACCAGTACTGAGTTGAGAGAGCTTAGCCTCCAGTTTGGCTATATGGTTGCATCTCTCACATGTGTTGGAATTTGTTGGGAGGAGGAGAGGGTTGTCTTTGTACATGAGGCAGTTGTAACATTGCCTCAAGATTCCCAGATTCACCAGCTGGACTGGAGAGGAGATTGACAACTGACCTTTGGACATGCTAGAATAGTATTGGGAATTCCTTTATAATTGAAAAAAAAGGCCAATGGGGAACAAGGTACTCAAGGGGAGTTTGTGAGGATGTAGTGCTTTTAATGTTTTAGTGCAGACTTATATAATTGCTTTAGTGAGAAAGTGCCAGGCTTTAGAGTAGGAATAGGGTGTTTATTATGAGAACTAGATCAGTTCTAAGGGAAAAAGTGAAGAGCAGAGTTTGTGGAGCCGAGAATGGTTTAAACCCAATTAAGCGGAGCTGCCCAATACTGCGCTATGCGCAAAATCGCGCAAAGCCGTGCCAATGAGTTTGCAGATTTCATAAATTCCCTACAGGGTACTCTGTCAGAAGCAAAGGGTGCAACTATATATATATATATATATATATATATATATATATATATATATATATATATATATATATATATATATATATATATATATATATATATATATATATATATAGTGAGTTGGAATGCAAGATCTGAATTGCCTAGAAAGAGAAAGCCCATGCTATGTTTAATTCTGGTGGCTGTCAAAAAAAATTACTAGAAATTGGAACTCAAAGTCTAAACCAACTGTATTTGAAGTATTGAATATTGTAACAGAGATAAATGAACTGGAAGTTGAATCTATAGAAAAGGATATAAGCACATTACACAGAAAAAAATGAAAATTGTGGGAATAATATCTAAAAAATATTGTCTTGAAGGATGGGTGAGATTTCAAGGAAAGCAGGAAATGAGCGATTTATGTATTGCTGGATTAAGGATAGTTATACAAAAAACTTACGTGATGTATAATGCTTGCAATTAGAAACATGTTAATATGTTTTGTTTTGTTTTATATAAATGTATGTTTGCCTATATCTTAAGGGATAACTCAATAAAGGTGGTAAAACAGATTTAAATACTGAAGTGGTGACCTTAAAACAGCTGTGTCTCTTGTATCACGCATTCTAAAACATGCACATGTGCTGTGATGAATGCATCCTCTGCATTTGGCAACTATGCTCTTCCAGTTTCATTGCCACTACTGTAGCTTCTCTCCCTAACAGCAGGTGCTGCTCTGGGCATGAATAAGACTGGTAATTTGCTGCACTTTGAGCTTAATGTTTTCACTTAGTTAATTGAAAATGAATTGGTTCCACATCATGCATTTATGATAAACAGCAGGTGGCTATCAGTCATCACACTAGGATTTCTCAAGCCTTGTGAAAACCTGTACTAGTTGCTAAAGACATTTCAAACCAGAAACTGAAGAAATGCATCTGTGATGATATGGGCAAGTGCCAGGATAGCCAGCTGGAGTTTTGTAAAGAATGATATGTCCTTTGAATATCAATTGATTTATACAAGATGTTTGTGTTATAAATGTGTTAGAGCTGTATGTCATTTTATATCAAACTGATTGTTAAAGATGCTTGTGCTGAAAATGTATTTGTGAGGTCGCTTGTGTTAAAATGTATCAACAGTGCAACCTGCAGAAATGAAAAGAAATGTATGTGTATTACTGTAACTGAATTAAATGCATATGTTTTAATAGAGGACACCAGGACATCAAAGGTTAACTCTAAGAAAACTAAGGGAAATGGAAATGAGCTATTAAACCATTAAAACGGCACCCAATAGTGCTAAATAGGACTGGAGATGATAGGTCTGAGAAAGAGCCTTTGCACATTAGCTCAGTGAAAAGTGGGGAAGGCCCAGGCACTGCCATCAACATTTGGATGTGTATTGTGGCTGTCTGTGCTAAATTCCTGTCTCAGCTTCAAAGGGGAATACCATGAAAACCTAGAGTCAAGTGACCAGATGAGGTCATTCTGCCACACCTCTTGGAAATTATATTTTAGATATTGCAAAGAGAAATCTCAGAGTATTGAGTATTCTGCCCGGGTAGCCTGACGAGGAAGACCCTCATCCACACCATTTTGCCTTGCAGTACTAAGTAACTTAATTAGGGAACAGTAAAATTCACTTAGATTCAGTCAGAAATATAGTGAAGCTTAGTTTAGAGAGTGTTTTTTTCTGTATTTGTATGAATCTGTCCATCAATGTTAATTTCAATATATTCTGTTATTTGATCTCTGTGGTTTACTGTAAATATATATTCAGTATTTTCATGTTCTTTTATTATTTACTATTAAATATATTTAACGCTTTTACTGTGGCTGGTCCTTGTAGAAAGTATCTAACCTTTGAGAGTACTCACATTTATTTGGTGACACTGCGTGGGCCACTCCAGAAGACCTAGCCATCTTGGTGAACTACTACCATTTGTATTAGTATTAATATTACACAGTATAATTGGACGCCCTTTGTTAAGGGCCTTAGAGTAGCTGATTATGAAGTGCCTGGTGGTGGTGATGACTACCTTATAACCTGTGCAGAAGGGGGCACAGCAGATAAACCTTTGCCAGCCTTTCCCAGCTGTGTGTGTGTGTGTGTGTGTGTGTGTGTGTGTGTGTGTGTGTGTGTGTGTGTGTGTGTGTGTGTGTGTGTGTGTGCAAATCAAATCTCCCATTGTGTGTGGTCAGCTACTTGGGACAGAGACACAAAGCACTGGGATTACAGAGAGAGTGCTGGAGGACTTGGCTTGGACACTCGGCTAAGGACCTAACCTTACAGCTGTACCAGTGGGGAGTCTAACTGCAGACCTGGAGGGAGACAGATATAGGGACATCCAGACCCTGGGTTGAGTATCTTCCCTGTGTGCTCTTAAGGAAAATTGTACTTGATGCAGAGAGGTCTGCATCTGAAAATACTGAGTGTATCCATTTGTATTTCAAGTGCACTTCCCTCTCCAGTGTTAGTGATGAGGATTCAGGCTCCTTGATTACTGGCCCAGTGTGGGGATGACATATATTGGTGGCCATCACATATTGGTAGCAGCGGTGGGCATCACAGCATCTCAAGGTATTGTGGCTTGGTGCAGTGCAAATGATAAAGATGATGATGATAAAATCATTTTACTGAATGAGATTCAAGACTGCTTTAAAAATAAGCTTGTTTGAACACTAACATTTTAAGAATGTGAAAAACAAGACCGTAGTTTTGATGTTTTTTCACAAAAAAGTGAAAAAACACAAATGGCCTGCAACTGGGTGTGGATATAATACTGAAGCAAATGAATAAAAAGGCAAAAACAGCTTGAAGACAGAAATCTATAATAAAATGAAAATGTATCCTCCACATTGACTTAATTTAACTGTGATACCAGGTAGTATAAACACACCTATAAAATATGCACTTTATCATGGTGAAAGAGTTAGAAGCATAGACATTACTGTGTACACCAAAGAGTGTTTCTTCAGACTGACTCTAAATACAATGATCACATGATACATCATCAGTCCCAGTAGGAGTAAACTCCTTTAAATACACAGACACCTAATAACTAATACTTCATCAATACCTATGTATGCGACAAAGGCCAGGTTTTGAAAACTGCTTACCTCTAGCCTAACAGGGCAAATAAATCTTATTCCATAGCAAATGGGTATAAGTCAAAGAATGATGCTCTCCTTGCTATAAAGTTATTATCACATAACTTGATTGAGTGATTTAGTTTAATGATATTCATTGCTTTCCTGTAAGAGATAGTTGAATGTTGCCATTGCATTTATTTTTAACAACAGGGATATACCTTGTTTTAGGAAAAGTGCATTGAAAGTTTTTATATTTGGATTAGTTCTTTGTGCGCTTGTTGATTTTGCTTCCTATTTAAACATTCTAGAGTGCTTTGCACAACACTGTTAGTGTTTTTGCTTGTCCGTGAACAAGCGATTTACAGAACATCTGTGAGCATTCATTTCCGTTAGCAATCATCCCCAGTATGACTGCACCAGACCAGTAGCAATAATAAAGGATAATTTTATTTTTTTATCTTTAATTACAATTGTTGCTTTTAGCCACATTTCCCTTCTCTCTTCTCACTTTTCATAAAATCATCTCTTTGACCTGCTTAGTCATCTTCATGCCAATGGTAATTTATAAACCTGAGGATCCCTCACTGCCATCAGAATCCACATTCAACTTATGTCAGCTTTTTTGTACAGTGGGCTGAAGTCAGGACTGTGATCAAGATGATCCAGGATTAATTGCTGAGTCAAGCTTTGAAGGAGCTGAGTGAGGAGGGTATGATTCAGCAGTTAATGCTTTTTATGCCCATATTGGTGGACATAAAGCAACTCAGTCCATTTTTTGAATGACTCCTAGTGGTGCCTTAAAGACATATTATATGCCATTAAGTGTCATGAATGCAACCCCCACCACCACAACCACCACAAAGTAGCATTACACTGTAGTCAAGATATGTGCAGCTGTGAATGCTCATGTATCAGGACACTAATATTTTGATTTCTGTCAGGCTGCCATTGGAAATGTGGGATTTAAGGCTTAGCAGATAACTCTGA
Source organism: Protopterus annectens (assembly GCF_019279795.1). Taxonomy (NCBI): domain Eukaryota; kingdom Metazoa; phylum Chordata; order Ceratodontiformes; family Protopteridae; genus Protopterus; species Protopterus annectens. The sequence continues at coordinate 138,673,150 of NC_056729.1, forward strand.
TGGCTGCTTGGATTATAGTTTGCATGACAAGCTCCCACTGAAAGAATAAAGAATGTGCCAGTCATGTCTTGGATTGACTTATGGTTGCCAGGCAATGGGGATAAAAAGAAATTAAACAACATATGCCGCACTTGACATTAATAAGCTAGCAGCCTGAGTACAAAACAAGGGAATTGTAGTCGATATTTTAAGACACAAGCAATGTTTTTTGGATCACAACCTCATCTCAAACAGATGTCACTTACCTGGTTTACCTCTGTCCTATCAGAGAAGAAAACTGAAACAACTACCAACTTTAAATACCCTATGCTATAGCTATACCAGCCAATAATCTTTAATTGCTACATAGCACAATCAGAATAAAAAAAATTCAATCTCTTGTTATAGGCACAGAGACGTTCATACTTACTCTCCCCTGAAGACAAATCTATAACTGGTAAAGACATACTCCTTCCATTATTAGAACTCATCCTACTGGTTATAGTATGAGCATTCTGAACACAAAATTTTCTCTTCAAACCACATTAAACAGAATATGTGCATTTATTCTCCTCACAGACTGTTGTTAGTCTGTGCTATAGGAAGCCACTACATTGCTGCCATCCATACAATGGATAGATCTCTTGCTAGGGTCCCTTCTGTTCAGACTCCTAAAATGGAACCCTGCCATTAACACACAAACTGTCTCCAACAGTTATCAACTACAAGCTCAGATCATTATCAAAGCCATGTTCTCAAGATTATGCTAAATTAAACTTCATTAACATGACCACTCCTTTACATTAAATTAACAAAAACATGAGACAACCTCCCCTCCATCCTTGGAGGACTGTTTCATTAATTTCAAACTATTATATAAACAAATGTGGCATGTATCAGAATGATTCAATTGTTGTTGTTGTTACACTAATCATTCCTCTTTTACCAGATCACTGTTATACTGGAACTTTCTATAGAATGCTCACATGAAATGGAGAACAAATAATGTGCCCTCGGCTTGGGAGAAAATGATCTGCGGGAAGAGTTGCTTGATTTCATAGAGAAGGATAGACATACTAAGATCAATGAAAGAAATAGATTACAAAAAGTCAATGAGACCTAACATGATAAAACAAGTGAACACAGTAATGAAGACTACTAACAGAAATCCATGTGGTATAACAGAAGTAAACAGCATATATTACTGTGCAGCTAAATTAATAACAGATGAAGTCTTACCACAAAAATTCAGGACAATAAGAGAAAGGAAGGGGAGAAATCAAATGCCATCATGAACTTATTGAACAGAGAAAACTATAAAGCAATTAAGACAAGAAGTGTCACTGTTAGAAGAGTATAGAGCAAGGAACTGATCAACCAAAATACTTAGAAAGATAGACATGATAAAAACAATGCACAATATCAGAACAGACCAGGCTCTATCATACTCTATTGCAAATAATATACTAAAGATATCTGAACAGGCAGAAAATGATATACAGATGAATGTAATGGAAAAGTACAAACTAAGCAATTCATTGATGACCCAAAACATTTATAGAGAATTGGGAAACAAAGAAAGCAAAAGAAATGGAAACACAACAAAAGCATTTTGGAGACATATCTATGAAGACCCTGTGGAACATAACAACAATGCTGAATGGACAGAGAAAGTAAAAGAAATATTAAGAAGTTCAAATGTACAGAATATGAAATGGGATGAAGTAATGGCCAGGGAAATTGAAACAAAATTAAGAAAAGCTCCTAAATGGAAAACCTCTGGCCCAGATATTAACATCTTTACATGAAGATTTAGCCCTGATTAAGAACTACTTATATAAGCATCCCGAACAGACACCAACCTGGCTAACAAAAGGAAAAAGTGATACTCCTCAACAGTGAACCTGCAAGCTATCTAAAAACTATAGACCAACTACTTCCCAAGATGTATAAACTATACACTGGAATTGATGCCAACACAGTTTATAGTCATTAAAGAAAACTCAATCATGGCAATAGAACAGAAAGGTAAAAAAAGAAAGTCATATGAAACAAAGGATCATTTATTGTTAAATAAAGTCATAATGGAGAATTGTAAAAATGGGAAGAATCTAAGTATGGCATGATTAGATTACAAAAAACATTTGACAGCATCCCACATTCATAGATAAAAAAAGTACTTACAAATGTATAAGATACACACTACATTGATCAATTACATTACAGTGACCATGAGGCAGTGGCAAACCACTTTGCAGCTAAGCCATGATAAAGGACAAATTATTATCCCAAGAATAAAAATTCAAAGTGGGTATTCCTTGAGTGACTCTCTGTCACCATTGTTCTTTTGTCTTGTCCTTAACCCACTAAACTGTCTACTTAACAAATTAGGCAATGGTTACAATTTGGCTTACAGAAAGCAACAGAGTGTAAAGACTTCTCGTCTTCTTCTTGTGGATAATTTAAAGCTGTATAGTTCATCAGATGAGGAGCAGGAAGCACAACTGCAGGTGGTCAAAACTTTCTCAGATGATTTAACAGTGTCATTTAGTCTTGATACATGAGCAAAAGCAACATTTAAAGAAGGAAAACTGCAGCATCAAGAGAATATCAGTCTTGGACAGGAATGCAATACAAAGGAACTTGAGCAGGAAGGAGTGTATAAATATTTGGAACTGATGAAGGATCAACAATAAAATATGAACAAATGCACACAAACTCAGTAAGGAATATTTTAGATTAAAATTAATACTGAAAATAGCCCTGACATCTAGGAACAAAGTCCAAGCTATAAGGCAATTTGCTCTTCCTGTTCTAGCATACAGGTTTTGGGGAATTGACTGGTCCCATAAGGTATTGGATCACTTGGGCAGGAAAACAAGAAACATGTGTCATGCTTATCAAATGATATATAAAAATGAGTGTATACCAAAATTATATATTCCTCATTCTGAAGGAGGTATGGGCCTCCTCAAAACTGATTACATGTATAGATTTGCAGTCGTACAACTGCATGCATATATGTTGATCTTACTAGATCCAAACATAGTGAAAGTTTTGAAACATGAGGAGAACAAGTCTAAGAGGACTTCCCTGCTTAGTTTAGCAGAGGCATATGGGTATCAAGTGGGAACAGAAAACAAATCAGAAGTAGACAAAAATTATGCGGCAACTGATTGTGCCAAAAAACAAACAAAAGAATATAAGGAAAAGGATCAGATGAGAAGACAAGAAACATGGAAAAGGCATAAATATAGTTGCAAGTACAAAAAAATCTGTGGAACAACCTCATGTCGATCAGGATCTGATGCAGTGATACTTAAGGGGAGGTGAATTTAAACCAAGAGATGAAAGGTTAATATTGGTAGCCCAGGACAGTAGACTATGTATGTGATGGTTTACAAAGTCCATTGAATATGGCAGAGAAACAGACAAATGCAGGTTCTGTAAAACATAACTAGAAACAGTCACACATTTTGCTGATGGTTGTAATACGCTAATGTCAGAAGGCCTGTATACTGCAAGGCATGATAATGTGGAAAGACTGTTGCAAACGTTACAATATCGAAGTATCTGAGAATCATTGGAAACATGAGCCACAAAGCATCATAGAGAATAATGAAGTGTGTATCACATGGGATCATCCATCAGCAACAGTTAAAGGAAAAATATACAAACAAGCAGCTATAATAAGTAGTCAATTAAAAGAAGACAAAGGTAGCATTGACAACTAAAATTGCTAAACCCAGTGATTACAGTGCCTTATGTACAGAGAGACACAAAAAGTCATAAAATACCAGGATTTGCTGGCAGAAACAAGGACAATGTGGAAGAAGGATACCCAGACAGTTCCAATAATAGCAGGAGCAGTGGGTCTCATCAAAAAGAATTTACAGTCATATTTAGATATACAACCCATACATGTAACTCCATATGAACTGCAGAAGGAGTCCGTTCTGGGCACATTAAGGGTGCTGCAAAGAGCACTTTTGGCTAACATCAAAGACTAAAACAATGTCCATTTCATGAACTTTAATCATACGTTGACTTAGGAAAGGGGTCCATTCCCATCATGGTATCAGAAACCCAAAATACTTGGAAAAATAAAACCATGAAATAAATTAACATAAACACGAGGCAACCTCTCGTCCATCCTCAGAGAACTTTGTCATTAATTTTAAAGTATTTTATAAACAAATGTGGTATGTATCAGAGTGATTTGATTATAGTTATTATAGGTTCATAGGTAGGAACTAGGCTATTGGCCCTAGAGCCTATACAAGCCTAGCCATAATGATTATCTGGCTATTTCTTCACACAAATATTTACTTTCCTGGACCCCTGTCTAGCAGGGCTACTGATGTGATCCCCAGGGTTAATTGCCTATCTCCCATCCAATTGTCAAGGTTCCTCTTGAAGAGGGTCAATGAGGCACTCTTTTTGACATGTATAGGCAGCCTATTCTGGGGTATGGGGAGTCTCTGGGTCAGGAACCTATCCCTCCAGCATGTTTTGTTCATCATGATGACAAGGTTAAGATCCCTGGAGCATGTGGCTCAGAGGGATTGGGATTTTTTTAAGTGTAGCATGTCCTACAACCCTGGGTTTAACATGGTCTTGTATGTTAGGCAGAGATCGCCTCTGACTAGGCGATATGTGACAGAGTATAGCTGGAGTTTCTTTAGCTGGTCAGCATAAGGCATCTGCTTTAGACCTGTGATTCTTTTTGTGAGGTATTTCTGTGGCCTTTCTAGTTGTTGCAGATGTCTTGTGAGGTACATACCAAACGGGGCATTGTATTCTATAATGGGTCCAATGAGGGATGAGTAAAGTGGGACAATGACCTCCTTTTTTCTGGATGAAAAGCCCTTAGTGATGAGGTGTGCCAAGTAGAAGGATTTTCTAACTGTTGTGGCTATGTGGTTATCAAAGGTGAGACCACTGTCCACCTGTGTCCCTAGGTCTCTTATCACACATTCGGTGTTTAGCGTACAGCCACCTATGTGGTAGTTCACAGGTACGTGGTTTTCCCAAAGGGGATAACTATACATTTTTTGGCATGTAGCTTGAGCCCATGGCTCTGAGACAAGGCATCTGTTTTGGTAAGGCCCTTTTGTAGTATATCCTCATCGTTTGGGGATTCAGTAATGGCTCCCAGCTTCCAGTCATCTGCAAACTTTGTAAACCAGAGTCCCTTAGTGTTGGCTTGTACTTCAGAGAAGTAGATGCCAAACAAGAGTGGTCCCAGGACTGAACTCTGCAGTACACCACTTGTCTGGAGCTGGATTTGAAGTCGGCTACTTTTACAGTGTGTGTTCTATCAGTAAGCCAGTTTGTAACCATTGAATGATGTAGGGATTAATGCCTAGCTTAGTAAGTTTATCTATGATTCCAGAGTGGGGGATAGTGTGGAAAGCCTTGGTGAGGTCCAAGTAGACTGTGTGAACCACCTTACCCTCGTCTACAGCTCTGGAGACTGATTTGAAGAAGTCAATCAGGTTCAGGAGGCAAGATCAGCCCTTCATGAACCCAAACTGGGTGAGATCCAGTGTTTGAAGGTTGCCAATGTCTTTGTTTAAAAGTTCCATGATAATACGTTCCATGGCCTTGCAGATCAGGTTCGTCAGACTGATGGGACAGTAGTTCCCAGGATCCAAAGTGGATTCCCCCCTTGTGGAGTGCGATGACTGTTGCTGTGTGCCACTCTGTGGGCATGAAGCCTGAGGTGAGGCTATGATTAAATGCGACACATAGGTGAGGTGCCATTTTATTTTGTAGTTCATGCAGTACACAGCCCGTGATGTCATCTGGTCCCATGAATGCTGTATTATTGGCTTTGGAGAGTGCATTTTTTACCTGCGTGGCCGTGATTACAGGAATTTAGCATTCTATCAGTATTGAGATGGGCCCTTTATGGGGTGAGAGGGGGTGAAGTTGGCACTGAATTTATCTGCCAGGATATTGGCAATATCCTTTGGATCAGTATATCTAGTGCCATTCTACTGTAGCTCACAGCAGATCTGGGTAGTGCCATTTAGATTCTTGACATAACTATAGAATGCTTTGTGGTTGTCTTTGGAATCTTTGGCAATTTTGTTTTCGTAACTAGCTTTGGAAGATTTTATGAGGGATCTCAGCTTTCTACTGAGGCTGGTGAGGGAGTTTTTTGTATCCTGGGATCTTCCTCTTTTCTGCAACAGTTTCTTCTTTCAGTTGTATAGCTTGTTTATGGCAGGGGACCACCAGATTGGCTTCATTTTTTTAGAGGAGAACGTCTTCGTTCTATTTGAGATGGCTCGGTCCATGCATGATTGAATGTGCTCGTACAGCGCCTTAGTGTAGGATTCAGCAGCTGAACTTCCAGTTCCCATCTCCATGGGTGTCATGAAGTTTGTTACCTTTGACTTGAGAAGCATGAAGTTGGCTTTGGAGAAGTTTTTTACGGAGGTTTCCTTAAAGAGGGGTGGAATGTGGATGTCAAGGGTGATTAGTTTATGGTCTGATCTTACCAACGAGGGGGTGACCACTGCTGTGGAGCACTGATCCCCCATGTTGGTCATGACCAGGTCTAGAATATTGGTACCCCTGGTGGGAAAATGAATTAGTTGCTCTAGGGCATTGGAATTTATGAATTCCAAGAACCGTTGAGCAAGGGTGTTGGTACAGGAGTAGTTTTCCCAGTTAATGACAGGGTAGTTGAAATCGCCCAGTATTAGGGTGTTTTGTTGTATCTTAATATTTTCCAGTATGTTTAGAAAGGTGTAGTGAGAATCTTGGGGCATGGTGGGGGATCTGTAGCAAGCTACAATTTGGATTGCAGTCTTACCTAATCATTCCTCTTTTATCAGGTGACTGTTCTACCTTGCAAAGCTCAATATGACCAAAAAGTAAAAAGAATATGCCTCATCATTCATGTTTATAAAAATGGTCTTCATATGATTGTACTGTTAAGCAGTTACAATTCTAGAGTACTTCTGTTAGTATGGTAATGTGCATGCATTTATCGCTGAGTACTTGCATAAGTAATTTTTCCTTCTACCCAGACTATGTCTTTAATAGATGCATATTAGATCAGTAGATTATTCTTTTAAACAATCTGAAAGTAAGAATAAAGAAAGAAAAAAGAAAGAAAGATAGAAAAAGAAATAGATGATAGAATGACAGATAAATAGTTAAATGAATAAATCCTTTGGAGGAAGTCATAGCAGTTCTATACTTCTTCACAACTTTGTCTCTTTTCCATTGTTCATGAAACAGATACTACAGCCTGATTTTCAGCTCTTTTTCACTGCCCATCTCAACTTTGTGTATGTAACAAGCAAGATTATTTCTAGAATGGGGCTATTTATATTGAGACTTTTGAATATGACTTTGGATTTTGCATCCTTTTATAACAGTTTGCTGTCTGAAATTTTTATTTTTCTTTTGTAAACTTTCCCAGTATATCCAAACAACCCCAGATTACAATACTATCACTTATCAATAGGTATATGTGCTGTTGATGATTTTTTATGTGTATATAAAATACTTAAGTGATGCTTTATGGATCTTTTCTGTGTAGGTTATGCACAGGTACTTCAGATTTCTACATCTCTCCACTTCTACATGTTATATGCTAGTGCCAAATGCAACACTCTTCTATAAGCTGCTGCTCCTGAGTAAGTTTTTTCAGATTTTTTCAATATATAAAAGTTCAACTAGAAAAGATATAGGTCATTCTGTGTTAGTAACCTTCTCTGATTCTTATCATTAATTAATCCATTCCTGCAAAACAGCCCCATAAATATGAGATACACAGTAAAAGAGATTATGAGACTTAGTCTTGTAACAGTATATTTTAATGCTTGGGTCTAGATTTGAATATGTTTTTGCAAGATATGTTTTATTGCTTATTTTAGGGGGGTTTTTTTGGATTACACAAACTTCTCATTAAAGTATGTTTATGCACCAATAGCATTTAAGATTTATTTTATTATCTTTGATGGTTCATTGTCATTACAAGAAATAAAATGAGACAATACCTCACAGTACTCCTTTTGACTTTGTATTTGTGGTCACTGTAACATTTCATACCACAGCAACAATGTCCTGATGTTCATCGTGCATACAGCTGCAGTCATAACAGATGGGTTCTCCTGCCGTCAGGCGGGTCCTCGGTCGGCCGAATTCCAAAGTCCAGGTCCGGCGTCGGTTGTTGTCGCTTTCTTTCCTGACGTCAGTGCGACAGGGGTATATAAGACACAGCCGACGCCATTTTCTCCAGTCTTTTTTGCCACGCGGTGCCCGAAGCAGAAGCAGTTCGCAAGTGCCAGTCGGCCAGCTCCTGAAATTACGAAAATTTGGAAACCGAAGTCTTCTTTAAAGCTAAGTACCCCGTTGGGGAAACTTTTCTTGCCTCAGACCGATGTCAGACAAAGTTAACAATTGTATTTCTTGTGGGAAGCAAATACCGCATAAGGATTTCCATTCCCTCTGTATACCTTGTTTAGGCCCAGACCACGACGTCTCGGGCTGTCGCTTTTGTGCTACTTTCAATAAACGCACTATTAAGCATTGGGCGGAGTTCGCCCAGCACTTTTTTGGTAAAGCTTTTAATTATAAAATGTCGTCGGAGACTCCGACTACTGTTTTGTCCAAAAAACGCAAGGACAAAGACCGACGCGAGGTCCGCGGTCTCCACCGACACCATGCCAAAACTGGCTACACGTGGTCCAGTTCTCAGCGAGGCGCCTACGCAGCCCCTGACTACCGACGACACTTCTCTGGCGGTGTCTTCTGTAACCGAGACCGCAGGTTCCTCGGCCCATACCCTGACTACAGCTACCGAAGCCACTGTGAGTGTTGAGCCTCTTAATGTGGACAGGTCCACTTCCACCCATGGTGTCTTCAGACCTTCTTCTTCCTTTTCCATAAAGGCCTTTGCTAAGTCTAAATCAGCCATGCATTCCAAGAGGCCTGTTGCACAGGGCCCATCTCCAGGCCCCATGCCTAAAAAGCAGATGCTCAAAATGGCTGAGGATTTAATTACTCTTATCATGGGGTTCCCAACCCCCTCCGGACAAGAGACCCAGAGTGGAGGAAGTTTCTCCCTCTTCTGATCAGGGCTCCATTATTTCAGAACTTTCTGATGAAGAGGAACACTCGTACTCCCCTTTTGAAGATTCTGATGCAGAGCAGTCCATTCCTTCTGTATCTCCCCCAGAGGATTTTTCTTTCGGGGAAACCTTGCATACCTTGAGGGAACACTTCCATTGGGAAGGCCAAGATTTTTCAGATTCCAAGAAAAGTCTTAGGGAATTTCTTTTGCTACCTCAGCACAGACCTCTGGCGATACCTGCTGTCTTGGACATACTTGATGATGTTTACTCGGAGGCTTGCCTTAATCCGGATTCCTGCGTCCTGCCCCAGTCAAGCCTGATAGGAACTACAGAGTTCCTAACTCACACCAATTTCTTTACAAAAGCCATAATGCTGACCCTGAAACCATTTCTCAAGGCCCCAAGGGAATGAAGGCCTCTACTGCTAAGAATCCATTACCTTCCGAGAGAGTCTAGATCCTTAGAAAGGTGGGGAAAAAGGTATATACCTCGGCCACCCTAGCCATGAGGGCCTTAAATTGTCAGTTCCATATGCTTAAATATCAGCAGTTTCTGTTATCACAATTAAGGAATAAAATGTCACAGCCTGAACAACCAGATTTGAAGGAGTTGCAGGATATGATGCATAGTGCAGAACAAGTGGGTAAACACACCTTACAATGTGGCTATGATGCTCTAGAGGCCTCAAGTAGAGCTGCTGTTACAGGATCAGTCATTCGTAGACATGCCTGGCTTAGGGAACAAACCTTGCCTGATCATGTTAAAGCTAAACTACTAGATGCTCCTTTACAAAAGGATGTATTATTTGGTACTAATGCTGAGGAGATACTACAGAAAATGGAAGAAAAAGCTAAATCTATGCAAACTGTCAAAGCTTTTCTACAGGTACAACCACCACGTTTTAGCAGAAATTGGCCTTCAAAAAACTGGTCCTTTCCAGCCACGGACAAGCCCCAAAGAGGTAGATACAGGAGTGCAAGGGGCAGAGGACAATCTCAAGGATCATATAGAGGCAGACAATGGCAATCTCCAGCACCAAGAGGTGGCGACAGTGCACAACAATACAGGAAACAAACCCAATGACTTTCCCCTTTGCATGCCAAGCAAGGCTCAGGTGGCAGCACCCTTGGGAGGAAAGCTGGCATTATTTTCAAAAAATTGGCATATTGTCACAAGACAAATGGATCCTGGACATTATAAACAGAGGCTACAGATTTCATTTTCACACTCTTCCAAAAATGAGAGACATACCAAACCTGCCACACAATCAAAGGGCAGAGGCTCAAATACAAATTTCAAAGCTCATGGACATGAAAGCTATTCAAGAGGTACCTACTCACGAACAAGGTCAAGGTTTTTATTCCAGGCTATTCCTGGTACCAAGGAAGGGAACCGATTGGAGACCCATTTTGGACTTATCCATCCTAAACACATTTCTACTCGTACCAAAATTCAAAATGCTCACCTTACAGCAGCTTCTTCCCATGCTGGGCAAGGAGTCTTGGCTGGTAACATTGGACCTCAAGGAGGCATACCTGCATGTCCCAATCAGACAAAGCTGCAGAAGATACCTCAGATTTCTTGCAGGTTCAATCCACTATCAATTCTCTGCATTGCCCTTTGGCTTATCTACTGCACCCAGAGTATTCACAAAATGTCTGGCATCAGTAATTGCCTACTGCAGACTTCAAGGGATACAAATTTACCCTTATTTGGACGATTGCCTGATCCAAGCGGACAGCAAACACATACTTCTGGAACATCTGGCTTATGTAACACGGTTATTGAATTCTCTGGGATACACAGTTAACAAAGAGAAATCCAGGCTAACACCATCTAAGAAAATAATTTTCCTGGGTGCCAACTTGGACTCAAACACCCAGATGGCCTATCTTATGCCAGAAAAACAGGGGCAACTAACTCAGTACTTCAAGATGCTAGCAAATTGTACCAGGCTAACTGCAAGGAAAATCCTGCAGGCTCTGGGCTTCATGGCATCTTGCATTCTTCTAATCCCATGTGCAAAGTTGCATATGAGGAAACTTCAATGGTACCTAAAAAACCTATGGTCTCAACACAGCCACAGTTTGGAAACAATAATACCACTAATTCCATGTTTGCAAAAGGAATTTCTATGGTGGACCCAAGCATGCCAAACAAACACAGGTCTACCATTCTGCAAGCCTCAAGCAAATCAAGTCATCACAACAGGCGCCTCAGACTACGCCTGGGGGCACACATGACAGACAGGTGCATTCAGGGCAAATGGTCCCAAAAGGAAAAGCACCTTCACATCAATCAAAAGGAAATGCTAGCAGTGATAAATGCAATTACAGCTTTCAAGGACCTCCTGCATCCAGGGCAATTATTGATAAGAACAGACAACACCACAGTAATGTGGTACATAAACAAACAAGGAGGAACACATTCATACCCCTTGTGCAGGCTGGCCATGTCACTTTGGAACATGGCTCTGGAATGGCAAATCGAGCTTCAAGCACAGTACCTGCCAGGTTTGGAAAACATGCTGGCAGACAATCTAAGCAGAAATATGACAGACCCACATGAATGGAAGTTGCATCCTCAAGTATTTACAAAGATAATCCAAGCGTGGGGAAGGTCAGACATAGATCTCTTTGCCTCCCACAAGAATCATCAATTGACAAAATTCTGCTCAAGGACATTTCATCCAAAGGCCTGGAGAGTGGACGCTCTTTCTTTCAGTTGGGCAGCATGGACAGTTTACGCCTTCCCACCTTTGCCTCTACTGCCCAAGGTGCTCTTGAAAGCAAGAGCAGACGGACCAAAGATGATACTGATTGCTCCAGACTGGCCAAGACAACACTGGTACCCACTCCTGAGGAGCCTAACACATTCTCCTCCCTGGACCCTACCTCTAATGCCTCTTCTCCTGACTCAGCACAGCTACAAAACTCTTCACAGTCAGCTGAAAACACTCAATCTGGCTGCATGGAAAATTCCTTAACACCACAACAGACCCTACTCTCCAAGGAGGTGCAGGATGTCATTTTGGAGGCCAGAAGGCCATCTACTAGAAAAGCTTACTCCAAAAAATGGAAACGGTTTTGCGCTTGGAATGAGAAAAAGGGCCAGGATCCTAGAAAACTGAATTTGCCTCAGATATTACAGTATCTAGCTGAGCTGTTGAACAGTGGACTTTCATTTTCCTCCATCAAAATCCATGCCTCAGCCATTTCTGCAGAATACAACACTGATCCACCCTTATTCTCTCACCCACTCTTAAGGCAGTTCCTCAGAGGGGCTAAGAATAAAAGACCTCCAAGGAAACAACCAATACCAGCCTGGGATCTTAATTACATTCTAGAAAAATTAACATTGCCTCCCTTTGAACCAGCTGCCTCAACAGATTTGCAATATTTGTCCTGGAAAACAGCTTTCCTTCTGGCTATTACCTCAGCTCATAGGGTCTCGGAACTACAAGCCCTCATGGCTGTGCAGCCCTTTCTCATCTTCCATCAGGACAGGGTTTCCCTACGAACCAACCCGTCATTTATGCCTAAGGTAGTATCCAGGGTAGCTTTAAATCAGGCCATACACTTACCTACCTTTTACCCCAATCCTCAAAACAAAGGGGAAAGGCTGCTACATTCCTTAGACATCCATAGACAACTATGTTACTATTTGGACAGAATAAAGCCCTTCAGGAAATCAGAACAACTCTTTGTGTCCTATGCTGTAGGAGCTCAAGGGAAGCCAATTTCCAAACAGACAATTTCAAAATGGATAGGCCACTGCATACGGTTTTGTTACTCCTTTCATGGTAAATCTGTACCTGCAGGCATCAGATCCCACTCCACAAGGGCCACAGCTACCTCTGCAGCCTTCCTCAGAGGAGTCCCTACCAAAGATATTTTGGAGGCAGCCACTTGGAGTTCTGTGCATACCTTCACTAAACACTACCACCTACCTTTATACTCCAAAACTAGAGCAGGCTTTGCCACTGCTGTGTTGCAGGGCATTCTGGCTCCTCCCAGTTCCACCTAGTGCCTACCACCCTGTGCGTAGCTTTGGGATTCTACCCATCTGTTGTGACTGCAGCTGTATGCACGATGAACATAGTACAGTTTTGTACCTACCATAAATGTAGATGTTCGAGTGCTAATACAGCTGCAGTCCAGGTTTCTCTCCCTCCTTCCCCTCTGGGTACAGACCTAGTGGCTAACTCCTCATCTTACAACCTGATTGGGTTATCCTTCTATGGTGTATTTGCTTGCAACTACTGATTTTTGATTATATTGCATTGCATGATTATATATAATATATATATATATATATATATATATATATATATATATATATATATATATATTGCCTTCCTTCTGGGGGCACCTGACATCTGGGGCAAAAAAGACTGAAGAAAATGGCGTCGGCTGTGTCTTATATACCCCTGTCGCACTGACATCTGGAAAGAAAGTGACAACAACCGACGCCGGACCTGGACTTTGGAATTCGGCCGACCGAGGACCCGCCTGATGGCAGGAGAACCCATCTGTTATGACTGCAGGTGTATTAGCACTCGAACATCTACATTTATGGTAGGTACAAAACTGTACTTTTTCCTGTATCTGCCATTTGTTTTTCTTGCACATGTTAACTGTTATCATCACTCTGTGATAACCCCACTTGTGAAAATCTCAGGATTTGGAGCTCAACAAAGAAAGATAAAATGCAGCATTCTTTATTCCATCCAAGGACAATTCTGCTTCTTGCAAGAATGTGCTCACCATTTAGTACTGCATCTCTTTTAAATATATATCTTGAAACACAATAAGCAACATGGAAGAAAAAGAATAATATATTAAATAGAATGTCTTTTTTCACACATTCTCATATTAACAAGAACCCTTTAACTGTAGCATATTTACTTATGTCTTTCTTTATCCATGCTTTTTTAGTGGAGAAAATAGCACCACTACCACCTTGACAACCAGATGGCAGGATGTCTCACAATGAGATGTCAGAAATGCTGGCATCAATGGGGTTTGTATCTCATCACTGCCATCCAAGGGAGAAATAACACCAAGAAAGGGCATGCAATTCTATTTCAATAATTAATTCACAAAATTCAACCCGGTACCAAAAGCAAAAATGCAATATGCATCTGGGTAAGGGTTTCCAATATCCACACACAGACCACCTACAAAGATGAATCTTTGATCATTCACCCCCAGCTACCTCCCTCACTATTCTGTATGCAAGCCAATGCCATCCAGTGCCCCTTTATCCATGGTAATTGCCTTTCGCACAAATTAATATTTTCACACATGTACATGTGCATGCTTGCTCAAGTACAAGCACACACACACACACACACACACACACACACACACACACACACACACACACACACACACACACACAATTCCCAGGGAAGGCTGGTAGATTTCTCCAAATCCTCAAATCCCCACAGCTTTCTTCGTGGCATGACAATACATCCACCACCCTAAATTAGGAATTAGTATACATACAAATTAAAATATACATAGTGATGTAAAATAAAAGGCAATAAAATGGATAGCATACATAAATAAAAAAATAAGATCTGCATACTCTACCTAAATTATTTTGCTAACTCTTGCTGTAGAAATACTATCCATAACTGTCATAAATTAAAATAAATAATAACTAGTGCTCACAGATAAACCCACAACAAAGAAGACAGCATTTTTTCTAGCATAGCATAGCTTACAGTTATATAAAATCTTTTCCCCAGCCCTCAATTCTCATCACATGGCATCTTTTTCCAGGTGCTGGCTTGAAGACAAACAAGTAGATAGACTAGCTCTTCTAAAAGTTTAATTACATCAGTCTGGTAGTAACAATAGAAACTCTCAACACATATCCATGTCTGTTTTTTCCCTTGACTCCACCAAGGTGTTTCTTAGTAATATGCAAGTCAGTAAGTGCATGAGAGAAAGCACATCATCTTTTAACTATTCCTATTACATTCATAAGAAAAGCCAGCAAATCTGGAGACTCTTTTAAATACAAATAGACAAAAGCCATACATTCCTAATCCACTGAAAACAAACACACTGATTACAGATGACCAAGACATAAGTGAAAAAATGCATTATATTTTAACTCAGTTTCCTTTAGCTTGATATTTCCACTTGCATCAGAATTCTCCCCCTGAAGAATATTAAACAAGTTTCATGGAGGCATCCCTAAGGGATCAATCTTCAGACAAGGGTGTAGTCTTTTGTTATATTACCCCAAAACTTTTCTAGATAGAACATCTACATTGCTGTTAGTACTAACCCATTTATATTGAATAGTCATGTTATAGGACTGCAGGGCTAAACTCCATCCTAGAAGCTTTCCATTCTGTACCATTGTTAAAGGGTCATTTGTCTGTAACCAAAGAGAACTTCCTTTCATACAGGTAGGGTTGTAACATTTGCAAAGTCTAGACTATACCTTTACACAGCTTCCATATGGCTGCATAAGAATCTTCCCTGGGATGTAATCTGTGACACTAGTACACAACAGAATGTTCTTCTCCATTAGCTTGCTAGCCTTGGTAGTCAACCCAATCCTTTGCAGTCTGTCCAATACTTCCCTGATATGTTGCACATGTTCTGTGCAGGACTGGCTGTAGATGGCAATGACATCCAGATAAACAATGGCATAACCCCCTGATCCTGCTAGGATGCAGTTTGCCAGTCTCTGGAAAGTTGATGGTGCATTATTTATATCAAAGGGCATCACACATGCTGAGTTATCCCTGGCTGCAAGTGCCAAGGGTACTTGCCATTAACTTTTGGTTAAGTCAATAGTAACTAGGTACTTAGCCCTACCCTTCTGCTTTAAGGATTCATCTGTCTTGAGATCGGGGTAAGCAAATGACTCTGGGTGACTCTATTTTTCTGTAGTCCACATAGAACTGGGTGTTGCCATCCTTCTTTGCCACCAGTACTACTGGTGAAGCCTAGTTTCACTCTTGAATTATTCCCTGTTTTAATATGACCTTTGGTTCCTCTATCAGAGTTTGTATAACTAATCCTGGCAGTCTGTAAGGATCTTATTTGATGGGTTGTAAGGGTCCTGTACATCTATGGTGCTCTGTAAGGTGGGTACACCATGGCTTACCAAGAAATATGTCACTAAATTCCTTCAAGACTGCTCAGATTTCTTAAACATGGGTAGGGATTAATTTTGGGAAGTTGGCCACCAAATTTGCTGAAGTGTCAGACCACCCATCACTGATGTGGTCTACATCCAGATCCCCTTCTGTGTCCTACTGTAACTCACACTGAAGATATTGAATACCATGGCCTCTCTTTCATGAATAGGCTTTATCATTCTAATATGTTAGAATGTGTGCTTCTGCCTCCAGCCTTACAACTCTGGTATGTAGTTTGCATCATTCACCCTTTTTTTTTTTTTTTTTTTTTTTTGCAGCACTAAAAGAAACCTTTAGGGCTGCATGTAGCTTGTTGTGTTTCACAGGAATATGCAAAATCACACATTGTCCTACAGAATACATTCTATCTCTAGCTCTCCAGTCATACTAAACATTTTGCTGCTGTTGTGCCTGGGCTAGGTGTTCCTGGGCCATCCCCAATGAGCTCACTGAGCCAGGTACAGAGTTTTAGGACACACTCCAGAACATACTTCTTATGTGAAAATTATTCAGCCTCCCACTCATCACAGATTAAATCCAGGGGGACTCTTACCTTGTGAGCATGCAGTAGTTCAAAGAGTGAAACAATATTGATTCCTAGGAGACATCCCTGTGTGTAAACAGGCGATGGAGCAGATACTTGCCCCATTCTTGAGCTGGTCTACAAATGGTCACAACATGGTCTTTAGTAAAGAGTTAAACTCCTCACCAGCTATTTGTCTGTGGAAGATAGGGGGTAGTCTTTAAGTACTTAACTGCACAGCACTTCTATGAACATGCAAACAGGTGTAACATAAAGTAGGCACCTCTGTCTGTCAGTATTTTCCTAGGGAAACCTACCCTGCTGAAATGTTTAACAAAGGATTTGCTACCATCCTTGCTTCAATAGATGGCAAAGTTACCACTTCCATATACCTAGTAACGTACTCCATCACTGCAAGGATAAATTTCTTACTTGTGGAACTTAAAATACCCAAAAGTCCCACAATTTTCACAGCTACTTTCTGAAATATCTCCACTGTAATAGGAAATGGCATCATAGCCAGCCTTGGCCTTGTCTCCAACCCTGCAAACTTTACAACATCGTTAGGAGGTCCTGCAGTGCCTTGTTGCATCCTTTGTAATTCCAGGCTAACAACAATTCTACATAAAACAACTTTTAGTATGCTTTATGCCTATATGATCTGCTAAAAGAATATTTGGGCCATGGCCAGAAGTGCCACCCACTGCTATATTACAGATCCCTGTAGCCCTGTTACAGGGGTCCATTGTTGTAACAACAATCCTGTGTAACAGTATATGGACTCCTACTGCTCTGCAGTATCTGGAACTTCCTCGGCTATCTCCCCAGTCTCTGTAAGTATAGGCAAGAGAGCTCAGTCTGCTTCACTTGCTCTTTGTGAGCCTTTGTAGCTCCCCTTCCAAAGGAAGTCTAGTACCATCTGTCAATGATGCTTCAGTTCTGTTGGCTACTATGACTTACCACTCCCCTAGAATTATCATTTTCCAACAGAAGCCAAATACTGTTCAGAAGTATTTCAGCTACTGTGGCCCAGATCTTGGATCCCTGCTACTGACTAGCTCCCTCTCTAAGGTAACCCATTATCAACTACAGATGGAGGTGTGGGCTTTGGTGAGATCTTCCCCTACTACCTTCCACTGAGATTATCGCCATACCTCACTGTGTGTAAAAGCGTACATGCAAGGTATTTATTGTCAAAGTAATTCCTTATTAGAACATCAGCAGGAATGTCCATAAACACAGCCACTTACTTGCTGCTTTACCCCTCTTTCTAGTCCAGATTCCAGATAGATTCTGACCAGGGGTACCTGAAAAGTTTTCCCAACTAAACCCTAAGTGGGGTCAACTGTTCAGCAGGTAATGCTAATGTCTAGAGACTGCAGGTTTAATTATAGTTATGTCTGAGGCTATGTACATTTTAACAATGGCTTCCTTTCCCTCTGCTAAGATAAGATATATATTTTTGTGATACATAGCTATAGCTGTTGTTTCTGAACAACCCACCACTGACATAGTGCTAATCTTGCTTGGTGCTTCCTATGACCTTTGCCCCCCCACCTTACTGGACAATGAGTCTGTGCATACTCCATTTTATTACATCTGAAAAATCTACATCCATAACCTAGGCATGTAACCAAACACGTGGCTTACCCTTTTTCCTGTGTAACCTACTGTAATGGCCTAGCCTGCATCATAGTTTCTCCCATACCCATGTGCAGTATTGAGACCACCTCCTATGCAGTGACAAACCATAAAGTCCATTTTCCTCCCCTACCTCTCATTGTTACACTCTTGGTCTGCAACCAAATCCTAATGGCCTCAGTTGTACTACTAAGGGCTTGTTCCCTGACCAGAAGATCTATAAGCATTTCAAATGTGGTATCTTTACATTAACTCACCCATCTGAGAAAATAAGTGCTGATTTCTGCAGTATTTTCAGTCATATTTAATTAGCTTTTCACCCATGTTCTCTAAATCCAACTCTGGTGTCAGTTTATAACAAGCAGGTAAAAACTATTTAATTTAGGAATATTTTAGGAACTAAGTTTAGAAACTGCAAGCATTGATTTGCTCATGAGCAACAGTGCTAAAAACTGCACCCGCTATCCTTAATCAGGTAGGTGCTGTTTACACACATCCTGTCAAGGGTCATTATAAGGCTATTCAAATCACCTCCCTCTTTATATCGAAGAAGAAGTTTTTTACTGCCCTGGAATTCTTGGATGTGACTTCCTCCCATGAGTCATGTGTCTCTGGCATAGGATGATCATGTCTTGTATGCTGGCATTGCTTTATTCCCCTCTTTTCTCTGCTTCCGATTGTTGCCTTCACTTAGTTGCTCCAAGTTTTCTTGAGATGAAACTGATTCTCTTTTGTCTGCCTCATTCAGTCTCAGTGCTGAACCTCATACAAAGCTTCTATCATCTCCTGCATCAACATTTTATTCTTCTGGATTCCTATCATTTTGCATTTGTTTGCTAGTTGTACCACTGACATTTTAGCATAATTTCTGGAGGAGCTCATTTTCTGGTGTTTTTTTTAACTAAGCTGACTAAACAAATACAATAACTGCTATGCAAAACCAAACCTCAGCATATGTTACATTGTGTATAAGTATGAAAAACTAGATAACACACACTCACCTTTAGTAACAAAGCTGTTTTAAGCTGAATAACTACAGTTACTGTGTCCTCATCAACAGCCACAAATATGATGGAGTTGATGGCACCATTTTCACCACTGTTACACCCAGATGTCAGGATGCCCCTCACTATGATGTCAGAATGTCTGGCTCTGATGGGGTTTGAATCCTACCACTCCAAACTAATGGTGAAATAATAGCAGTAAAGTGCACACAAATCTCATTCAATAATTAATTTACAAAATAAAACCTGCCCCAAGGGTATAAAGGGAATGTGAAAGGCTGTTTTGGATATAGGCTATAGACATCCGCACCAAGGCTAAATTGCACATTGGCCACTTTTGGAGCTGATACTTTGTCCAGTCACCCCGGAACCTTTCTTCTCCTCTCTCTCTCTCTCTCTCTCTCTCTCTTTCTCTCTCTCTCTGTTTCTCAGCCAGTGCCTTCCAGAACTCCTTTATCCATGGTAATTGACAAAGTTATAGTTAAACACACACACACACACACACACACACACACACACACACGCGCGCGCGCACGCACACACACACACACAGTTTCCATAGGAAGAATGACAGAATTCCCCAGTTCCTCATGGCTTTCTTCCTAGTATGGTGGTACTGCCTTCAACCTGGATTAGGCCCAGGGATACATAGTTATCTTGATGCTCTTAATAAACCAAATGCAAATATGCAAGTAATATCTATTTCACTAGTGTTAGACTAAAGCAGTCTAATAGGAAATTTATGCAACACAGCCAATTAAATAAGAGTCAAAACAATGCTTACCATCTTGCAGGGCATAAATATAATAAATAAATAATCAATGCCAGCCATGTGAGCTTAAAGATTAATACATGAAATTAGTTTAAATGATAAATAAAATAATGCAAATACAGATTTAAATATTCATAGAATGTCACACACAGGGAAATAAAATAAAATAAAACTATACAGGATGCTTATAAAAAAATTGAAACTCCAGATCATAAATTCCTTTACTCTCTCTCTCTTAATATGGGACTACTGTCCTATCATAAGTTAGATAAATTAATAACTAGTTCTCACAGATGGGTCTACTACAAATAACACATCATTTTATCCTAGTATCGTATATATCATATCATATCATATAACTTGTATCAATTCTTAACCAATGTTTTTATATTATGAATAATTTGTTATAATTGTTTAAACTGCAGGTGGTTTTATTTTTTTGAAGATTGTAAAATTATTGTTCTGTTTTGTAATAATTTGGAGCTTTTCTCTCCAGGCCTCCACAGGAAATGGACATCTACCCGAAGATCAAATGTCAATAAACATGTATGTGTATATATATATATATATATATATATATATATATATATATATATATATATATATATATATATATATATATATATAGGTCCACTTCTAAATCCTGAAAGCTCATAATCTTGAAATTCAAAATATTGAGTCCAAAATCTAAAAAGTTCAAAATACTGAAAACTCAAAATATTGAATTTCATAATATCAAAAAAATCTACAGGATACTAACACTTACTATACTCCACCAGAAGTACATAGAGAAACAAATAAAAGACAAAGCATATTGGTTTACTCCAACTGTGCCCCCACACCCCCTGCTACTTAAATATATCAACTCTGAGATCGCACTTTACTAGACTAAGATGATGTTGTTGTACAGCAAATTAAAAGGGAACATGACTAAGGTTCCAACAGGCAGTCATGAAGCATGTAATGGTATGTTTGCCATTTTTCTCTGTGGAGTGCGATCTTGGAGGTTATATATTTAAGTAGCAGGGGGTGGGGGGTACAGGAGGGCTTGCCCCACTGCTTATAGTTGGAAAAGAGTAATATGTTTTGTTATGTAGTTCTGCTGGAATATTGTAAGTGTTGGTGTACTGTGTTTTTTCAATATTATGAAATTCAGTATTTTGAGTTTTTAGTATTTTGAACTTTCAAGATTTTGGACTCAGTATTATGAATTTCAAGATTATGCATTTTCAAGATTTAGAAGCGGACCCATATATAAATGGTTTCTCCTCCAAGAATAACCTCTCTGACTTTTAAATCCTATCAATCACATCTGCAGAGTCATTGTACTGTCACCATCTATAGAGTACCCATGTATCTCTCTCTCTTATAAAATATAGTCTTAATTATTCCATTCATACAGTAACAGCTTCACTGCTTTTCAGCAAACTTACTTTCTCCTGCTCATCCTACAACCTCATTAATTATGCTACTAATATAAAAAATCTCCATAAAGTATTTTTTGTATTTTGATACCTGTAACTTTCAGCCCTGAAAGTGAATAAAAAAGTAACTCAAAAGGAGAACAGCAAATATCAAGACTTACTGATGTTTTTTTTGTAATCATTTTTGAAGGAGGATGGCCCTCTGTATCCTCAGCATAAGGATCTGCCCCCCCCACACACACACACACACACACACACACAACTCTGTTGCTTATATATACAAACAATGATTCCTGCAACTTGGACAAACAGGAAAACTCCAAGACACAGTAATTTCAGACTTATTACCTATTTTCTCCATGTTAACACATTTAGTCTCTGTATTCTGGTACTTGTATTAATGAGTCTCATGGACTGGAATAATTACTGTTCCAAATATTCCCTACTGATATAAAAGCTTATCTTCACTATTCACAGCACAGCTTTGACCCAACCTGTCTTCTAATAGCTGGACATCTGCAACATTACATGATTTTACTATTAAACCTGTCTGTCTGATCCTGTAGGTATATAAGCTTGAAAAGTTAGATAAGAATGCTGTATAAATTTCTATCACATCTCTCAACTACTGTGATTTATGCATAGCTCTGCCATTTCTGACATTATATTTAAACTTGTTCCCCCATTGATTTACTTATGGTTTTCATGTAGATTTTATTTATGATAAAATGCATTATTGAATAATTGAAACACACATATACAAAGATTCCCTAACACCTATAGTTTAGGGCAATTGAAGCATTTGCATTCCCTAATAAAATTATAAGGTTAATTAAGAGGATATATGAGGGGATCAGAGGCGAAAATGAAAGTGGATGGCTTCCTCTTAGATAAGTTCTGTTTTATCAGAGGACCCAGGCAAGGGTATCCTATTTCCCCATTTGCTATTTATGTTATAGTTAGAAACATTGACAAAGCTATAAGGAACTCAGAAATTCAATGATATAATTGGTATGGTAGTCAAGAAAAGTTGGCTTTATTTGCAGGTAATATTAATTTATCTCTGATAAAACCAGAAAAGGATATTCAGTGTCATGGAACATTTTGAGACAGTGTCAAGTCTTTTTGGGATACAAAACTAATGAAGATAAAACAATGGCAATAGCTGTAAACTATGTACCTACACACAAATTGGTTCAGTAATCCCCATATTAATGTGGACATGATAAAATGAAGTACTTACGAGTATGGATTAAAAAGGATTATGTTATGGCAACTAAGAATATGTGGGAAGAGACTAAACAAAAGATAATGCAAACACTGAGGAATTTGAAGCTCTGTTTTATGGATTTGGATAGCAAGATGCAAGCAATGAAAATGTTTTTAGTCCCTTTACTTTTATACACAGGTCAGGCATATGTTATCAACCAGACGAGAAGCTGTGGTAGCTATTAATAAAAAGCTGAAGAATTTTTTTCTTGGAGGAGAAGACAGCAAGAGTCAAGTGGGATAAGCTGATCTCAGCAATAGAACAAAGTGGTTTGGGATTATCTGATTTGAAGAGGTATTTCAGAGCTACACAGTTAAAGCTCCTATACATAGCACAGGCAGAAAGCTACAATTCAAAATGGAAAGGAATGAGGATGAAACAGGGGAGAAGCTTGGAAAACAAGGAGAGCCTTGGATTTTGGATGCAGATCCTTAAGAAGAATAACAATAACCATACAGAATATTATATTCATTAAGTAGCAGAAAGTATTCTAAGAACTAAGGCAATGGGGAGTGGAGAAAGGAGATTCTGCTATAGGGATGATTGCAATTAAGGATACAGACAATAGGCAAGAGGGGTGGAATTTACTGGAGAAAACTGGCAAAGGAACCAAGGTACTGGCAGCAAATAATTAGAGAGGGAAAGGTAATAGAGTGGGAAGAGGCCAAAAATGTATTTGGACTACAGGCTAGAGATTGCTTTCCCTGTCAAGGACTGATATCAGAGTATAGGCAAAGAGAAAAGAATAGGGGATCCTAAGAGAAAGATCAGCACTGGTTGAGTCTTTAGTAGAATCTAGAACAGAAGCTGCTGTTAAAAAGGAGATAAATAGTAGGGCATTACATAATAACTAAAAGAATCAGTCGGAAAGGATTGGGAAGAGGAATTGGATAAGCAATTCACAAAGAAACAATGGGAGGATATGTGTATGATTCCCAAATATGCAACAAAGTGTAGAAGATTTAGGATCTTTGCTTGGAAGTCTTAGCATTGGTATATTTATATCGCAAGTAGACTCCAAAGAATTTTTCCTTGGGTAGATTGCAAATGTTAGAGGTGTGATGTGGAAGAAAGATGTAATTGGGAACCTATTTTTGGGGACTGTAATGAGTTGGAAAACTTTTATACATCCCTGCACACTATTTTATCAGAAATATTTGATTAGCAAATTTGTATAACTAAGGAAATTATTTTTTGAGCTATGATACAGACTTAGAATTGCAATTACTAGAAAATGGAAATCAAATTTTTGGCAATGTAAACCTTTATTTTAGCCTTTTTACTGCTATATTTGACAGTGTAAACATTTATCAAACTGACCATCATCTTATGTTATAGCGATAGTGACTGGAACTGTTTGTTTTCTGTGTCCTGCATGTAATTGTTTCACATACTACTATTACTTTACGTAAGTGCATATCAGCCTTGTCTTAGATATTGTTAATGTTCTGCTGGCATTCTCTGCTGGCATTTACTTCGAGCTCTGAGGTCTAACACTGTGTCAGGGACTACATATGGGTTTTTAATCTGAACCTGTGCACTCTGTTCTTGTATTGCTTTTGTTTTCTGAACCTGTTACGACTAGGGCTATATATGTATGAATCAAGTTACTTAGCTGCATGTGGTTTTTCAGTTAGTGTTTCTATTTTTATTCTGCAGTCAATTTATATATTTTAGCTATTTTTGTACAGACTGGAATTATTAGTTTTCTGCATTTATCTGCAATCTATCCACTGATTGTAGATGAGGTATAACTAAACTATTATTAGGATGTTATTGCTAAGTAATTCTGCTGCCTAATGTTTGCTATGCAACCTGAATGACATTGATATTAGGTTTGTTTCAATGAGGTTGTCTAACTCCTTTACTACAATTTATTCCTTATATATTTTCTTTTAGTGCCTGTACATTGTGAAAACATAGTGGGTCTGGTTTGTTCCCCTCCCCATACTTGAGAGCACAGACAATCCAAAAATGATAAACTTCAGAAAACTTTTGGACTAAAAGTTGATCACCTCCACAGCCTCTCTGCTTCTATTCAGGTGCTTACAATGGCTATTTTCAACTAAACTGCACTGAATTTTGTCTTTTAATCCTTTCCAAAGCACTAGGTATTGCTTTGTTAAGCAAACTGATACTTGTAGTGCCTTTTGGTTGAACTCTGCATTGGTACTGACAGCTGCACTGTATCCTCCCATGACTTCCAAGTTATTACCTTTTTCTGTCTTCTCCTACCATAGTATTTAAATTAGGCTGCATATAAACTTATTTAACTCCCCTTCCCCATATTGTTACACTCCTTCCTTGTTAAACATCTATCTAGTAGAGTAACTCCCTAGTCTAAATTCTCCTAATTTCTGCCTGTTCCTTTTGACTGTAGGACTTACTCAGACTTTACTTACCACTCAGCTACTACAGTGCATCTGAAATCCCTCTAATTATAACTACTGTTAAGCTCTTTTAATTATTCTTTGGGTTACTTACCCAGTAGGGCTCCACTGCTTATTGTTTTTTCAAGCAGTTGAGCATAGATTGTCTCTGCCCTCTCCATTTGCCCCTCAGGCTCACTCCGCTCCCTACCCTGCCCCCAATTCCCACCCATCCCCACTACTTCCACATTTATTAGTAACTCCTCCCACTCCATATTTCATCCAATCACACACTACCTCTCCCCACACTCACAAATCTAACTTAAAGTGATTACCTCCATCAATACAATGTCTATCACCAACATGTTTCCTTAGCTTAAAACTGCCCATTGCACTCCTTAGCACCCTTACTTACCTTACACAACTCCCTTATGCATCTTACACCCTTCCACTACACTATACCTCTGCTACCAATATAATACATCACCCTCCTTCTCCTCTCTTATCCATGAACTCTACCCATCAAACATAACCATTACTAACTATCATACCCTCTTCTATCTTACCATACCCTCCACTCCCTAACAAATACTCTACCTATCTCCTCCCAAACTCCCACTCCACATTAGACCTCATCACCCTAATACTAGATCATAGCTCCCTCTCTCTTTCTGGCAACATTCATCACCAATCCCCCTTCCAACTCCTCTCCCCCTCTGTCATCCCCTCGCACCCCCAAGAGCATTCGCATTACCACAATTAATGCCTAAAGTCTGCATAATAAAATTTCTACATGCCTGGCTTTTCCACAACCAGCCAGACATAGTTGCCATCTCAGAAACTTGTCTGAAACCACACATAACAGATAATGAAATCCTGCATCCTGGCTACCATATAATTCGTAATGACAGGCCCAACAAAAAGGAGGTGGTGTAGCCATAATCTACTCTTCCACCTACTCAGTAACCCTATACAATACTCGCACTCCAAAATTTGCCAACTCTGAATTAACCATAGTGCTCTTAAAATTGAACAATCACAAGTCCATATGCATAGCTGCTCTTTGCATCCTTCCAGGTAATAACATCCCAGTACTAGAAGACATTCTGTCCTGGTTCTCCTCTAACATTAAAAATGAAACCTTCATCCTAGGTAACATAAACATTAACTGGGCCATGATTAACTCACCATCCCCTACCCAATCAACCTCTTTAACTTCACCCAGCTAATAAATTCTCCCACCAGGCCAATAAAAGGTGGAACCTCTGGCTCCATCATTGACTGAATCTTAGTGTCTCATCCAAATCTAATCTCAAATTCAGGAATCCTTCCTGGCACTCTCAGTGACGATCTACCAGCCTTTACTGACCAGTATCCCTCCCCCTTCATAAACAACATTGCTACATTCAGACCCGAAACCTGACCAACTTCAACCCACAAACATTTTTAGACTGCCTAAAACTAACTGACACATTTAAGAACTCTGCTCCTTGACAATATCATCAACTACTTTAATGAAACTTTTCTGTACCTACTCAATAACCTTGCTTCCCTCAGGACCAAAAGAATTAAAGCTATAATTTCTCCCTGGCTTTTTAAGGAAACTAAACAGATCATGCTCCTAAGAGACAAAAAGTGGAAACAATACCAAAGAAATAAGCAACCTAATACACAACTAGAATTTAAACAACTCCTCAACTCCATAAAAAAAACTAATAATCAGAGACTGCAAAATATATTACTCTAAGCTTCAATCTGAACATACTAACAACACTAGAAAATTCTGGAATACTATCTCCTCCCTCCTTCATCCCAGCAGTAAAGATAACCCATGCCCAAACCCTAACTGCTCTGATCAAGAAACAGCCTCTCTATTTAACACCTTCTTTGTGGAATGTACATCCAAACTTACTGCCAGCTTCCTCAGCTCCCCTCTAATATCTTCAGCCCCTCCCCATACCTTCCCCTCTGATCTCAAAACACGTACCCCTTCCATCAGCCTCAAACCTGTGCCCACACACATAATAAAAAAACTCTTCCTCCAACTGAAACCATGCTCCAATGCACCAGATAATTTACCTGCATCCTTCCTCAAACTATCTGCTAACAGCATAGCCTTCATTAGCTCCATGATAATAAGTAGGTCCATCCAAGAATCTTATGTTCCCTTACTTTGGAGACAAGCATTCATTATCCCACTCCATAAAGGTGGTACAAACACTGAAAGCATTAATTTCTGCCCTATTGCCATAGTTTCCCCACTCTCAAAAGTCCTGGAAAAATATATTCACTCACAACTGATGCCTTATGTAACACAAAACAACCTCCTAACCCCCACACAACATGGATTCCATCTTGTCTACAGTACCATCACTGCACTCCTCTCCTTCCTCGATTCCATTAACCATGCTTGTGACTCCAGCAAAATCATATCAACCATGTTCCTAGACCTTTCTAAAGTCTTTGATACTGGCTCCCACCCTATACTCCCATCACAACTCTCCTTCCTCAATCTCTCCCCTTCCATAGCTTGGTTCACTAGCTACATCTCCAAAAGACAATAAGCTTTCCTTGCATATACATAAACATTCCACTTCTTCCTTTCTATACACCCATACTGGGGTACTCCAAGGTTCTGTCCTTAGCCTCTTACTTTTCAATATATTCATCAACAACTTTCACCACTCCATCTCCAATTCTACACTAATCTAGTATGCAGATGATTCAACAATCATCTGCTCTGCTGACACCCCTTCTGACCTTCTGCAGATAACCCAGCCAGCTTTCTCAAATATTGACACCTGGATGCAAAACAACCACTTTGCCCTTAACGCCAATAAAACCAAATTAATGTTTTTTTCCATTCTAAACACTCCCCCATTGATAAAAACTCCTTCAAGATCATAAGCCAGAATAACACCCCCACTGAAATTGTCCCTCACACCAAACTGCTTAGCATCATTATTGATAAACATCTAAATTCGATATTCACATCCAAACTAACATAAACAAACACCAAAAATTAGGACACCTGTATAGGCATAACAATTATCTCAACCCCTCCATCAGAAAGACCCTTGCCTGTACATACCTTCTCCCCTCCCTAATATATGGTGACCCTCTGTTCTTGAATCTTCAGCTCAGCCTTCAAACAAAATTAGAAGTCTACTACAATAAAATCTGCAAATTCGCCACCAACTCTATAATCTCATCCCATCACTGCATCTCCCTCCACTCACTGCAATGGCTCGAGTTTCCCAACTATTTGAACCTCCTTAAACTCACCACTGCCCATAAGCTCATATTTAACTCATCCTCCTATCCCTATCTCTCCACCTCCTTAACCCCCTATATTCCTAATCACTCTCTTAGGTCAGAAAATCAGAACCTGCTCAAAATCTACAAACCTTTATGACCACTCGGACACTCTCTGCTATCATGCTCCTTAGCTAAACTATGGAACTCTCTTCCTCCCTTCCTTAGAAATACTCCTAACCACTCTAACTTTAAATCCCTCCTCCATTCCTAACTATCTTCAAAGTGGGAATGTCCTTGCTCCTTCCCCACATAGGACCCTCCTATATCAAACCCACCTTCTAACTCTGTGCACCATCTCTGCACTCACATCATTTGCCTTCCTACTCCTCCTTAACCTCCAAATTGTGTTAATAGTTTATTTCCAACAATTTCTCGCCCTCAATTGTAATTCACTGTTAATGATCCTTAGACTGCTCTGTTGCTAGATTTTTACTACCATTATTGTGGAATGTAAAATTTCAGTTGTAATTCACTGTTAATGACTCTTAGACTGTACAGTTGCTAGATTTTATTATTATTATAGAATGTAGAAAATTTTACTGTAGAATGCTGCATAAAGCTGCATGGCTTCTTTGCTTTGTATATGTATGTATATGTTAATGTGTTTGTCATTGTTACTGGAGCTTTTCTCCCCAGGCCTCCACTGAAAGCAAGACTCTTTTTAGGCCCAGTGGACTTCCCTGGTCATCAAACTGAAATATATAAAATAATAAATAAGTGTAAACTAACTGTACTAAAAGTAGTGAATATAGTAATAGAGATAAAACAACTGGATATGGGACTTTTAGAAATGGTAGGAGAAAATTACATAGAAAAATGGGAATTGTGGGAACAATATATGAAGAATAATGTTCTGGAGGCAGAATGGGGTTGAAAAGAAGGCAGGATTTGAATGGGCTATGTAATTTTGATTGACAATGGATAGACTATAAGTGATGTATAATGTTTGCAACTAAAAATATGTAAACATGGTTGTTTTCATTTATATAAATGCATTATTGCCTGTGTGATAAGTGAGAATGTAATAAAGATGTTTCTTGTTTTAAAAAAAATGATATTAGGTCTTGGACGTGAAGACATTTTAGTAGGAAAAAAGTCCTCTTTCTGACCCTCTGCTATAATTTTTAAAGGCAATTGTTATGATTTTTTAATACTCAGAGGTTGAGAGATATCTCTTCTTTATCCATGAAGTGCAGTAGAATATGTATAAATGTACATACGCATGGGTGTATGACTATCCCAGTAAACAAATAATAATAATAATAATAATAATAATAATACATGTTAGTACATACTTTGTATTCACCCATGTATTTCCGGTCTGTGACTGAAATGGGTCTGCCACGATAAGTCCACTACTACAGCCAATAAAAATCAATCAACCAACCAATCAAAGATAGTAAACAGATGTTCAACAGAATGACCATTGGTTATTATAAATGCATTATATTAGCTATATTTATTTTGTGTGCAACTTCGCAAGCCGCACTATATGTTACTGCACACCTGAATTACATCAGGTAAGAACTCTATGAAACTCGGTTCATCTCGTCTGACATTTCTCCCTATTACTCTAACACAAGGATGGTACTTCTGCCAATGGAGACTTGGGCATTACAGTTTCAACTAATAACATTTCACAGGTCAACTCCAGCTAAAAGCGTAAATTATATACGGTAGTACTACTGACGTGCTTATGCAATGTGACAGATAACAGCAAAAATATAACTTATTAACATTTAATTTCATATTAAGATTATCAAACTAAGCTTTTCCTGTGTAAATACATCAATAAATAACAAATAGCAGCTAATTGGAAACTGATTCCTGACAACCAGCACTGATTCTCTCACCATCTCTCCCAACCCTAGAAAAAAAGTGTTTTGCTTTTCTGTGAAATTGTACACGTTGGTGGCCTTTAACGTGCTATTTTCTGCCTTTGGTGGTGGGTGGGCGGCTTTTACGGTTTGGGAACAGTGACAATCTCAGAAAAGCCAAACACTGTATCAATTCATAGGATCAAGATGCTGAAAACAAACATCAGTGTATCAGCAGTTGTTTTACACTAATGATGCAATATGTTCAAACTAAAGTCAACACAAGTCATTAGAGATGTGCTGCCCGAAGCATAGAGTGTTAATGTGGCTATGTGAGCAGAGTCCATTCACTGTTGATACAGGTTAGCCATAACTTTTTTTTTCGTAGTGAGGAAGCTCATTTTGATCTCAATGCATTTTGCTGAGACAACAGCACTGGCAGTAAAACGTTAAAGCGTACAGAAACATGGATTATCAAAACCAAAACGAATGGTTTGCACCATGAAACTATTAAACGTATATGGGTGTAAATAAACCCAGGCAAATTTTCTTCAAAAATACACTTTTGTCTACACTTTGACATTCACTAAGTGTTTTGAATTAGCCTCTCATTTTATCTGTAGTGTGTCTCTAGTCCAGTACCCAATGATAGGGCTCCCCGGTGCCCAGGGCGGGGCTAAGGGCGGTGCACAGGAGGTGGTATAAAATATTGGAGCGTATCTCAAGTTCCTACTTTCCTTGTGACAGACAGCTGGAGGAGTTTGTGGGAAGACAGGCACTAGGAATACCAGACTTTGCTGAAACTCTGCCTATATCTCAAGCATTCAATGCATGCTTCGCTCGAAACTCGGTATTTATTTCTAGCACATTAACCCTGTTTAAAACCAACGTTTTCCAAATAACTTAATTCTCAGCACCGAATTTTTGAAGATGCATTGGAGCAGCTGGCATTGCAACGTCTTTTACAAGGCAATTTAGAAGAGGTCTCTTGTGATAACCTGCATCTGTACGTGAGATCTCTAAAAATGCAACCGCGTGATCCCTAAACCCATTGCTCGAATTCCTTGCTTTGCTCTTCCTTGGCACTGAACACGATTGGAGCTCTCAGGCTTGTGAAAGGACAAAAAGCAAATGGTTTATTATTTTAATTTCAGATGGATTATAACAGGTTTGATTCCGGTAAAAAATCGTGAGACTGTGTACATGGGAACGACGTTTCAGATGTGCTGGTGAATAGCTGCAGAGTTAAAACCAGGAGGTGCCCTCCGAGAAACTTCAGAGCCAAAAGCAAAATTCTTAAGTGACATCTAATTGCTGTCAGTGATCACTGAAATCCTGCCTACAGGGGGAACGGGCTCCTATCTGTATTATCTTCCTACTAAACATCAAAGCTAGTGAGTTGGGAATGATTTGCTGACATGGAGGGAGCCCTCTGGTTTATTTAATAGTAAATAATTTGAGAGGAAAATATGAAGTTGTCCTTCGCCACCCAGCGTTCATTTAATCCAGACTCTCTGCAGCAGCAGCTAGCTGATAAATGATTGAAGGGGAGGACATTTATCACCTTTGCAAATGCGTGTGCTGCAGCCACAATCGATCCATCTGAGGCTGAGTATTTAATGAAAAACAAATAAACGACTTTTGACTACCTTTAATTGCAACTTTAGCAGTGACAATACGAGATGCAGTCCTTAGATAAAGCAGGCATTGAGCAGCACTGGATTTTGCAGCGGGAGTGATTTTGCAAGTCAGTTTGCTGTTTTACCTTCGCTGGGAATACACTGCCCTAACCACTTTTTCTTGTTCACATTCTGACCCAACTGTGCAAATACAATCGAACCTGTACTATTAAAGGAGTCACGACATCCACACTGAGGGGCATTATGTTAACTTGTTTTCTTTTATCGGCCTTCAGTCTTAATACTCGTTTATAATCTTTGAAACGCACATTTGTACCACTTTGTTGTTATTTCTACGTCTTCATTTTTGGGATGCATTGCAGCAGTATTTGGAAGAAGATGTGCGTGCTGGGATTGTGGAAGGTCTCTCTGTCACTGGGTTTGCTGCTGGGTGGACTGGCCGAAGTGACGCCGCAGTCTTGCCCAGCTCAGTGCTCTTGTTCGGGGACAACAGTAGACTGTCATGGGCTGGCGCTGCGGAGTGTGCCGAGGAATATCCCACGCAACGCAGAAAGGCTGTGAGTACCCATCGGTGACCATAACATTATAACATTACAGCACCGCAGCTCTGTCTACGCTTTGTATAATGAGTTGCATTTCTTAAGAAACCCCTCCCCACGCAGTTTTATGCCCAAATAACAACCATATTCCACTCATTTTGTCTGCTAAGTTGTTACACCTATGATGAAAAACTACCCCAACACACATGCAGGGGATAAACTTCAGACGGAAAGTTTTCTGAAGGGGTACAGTAACATATGTTTGGGAAATGCTGTGCTTAACAGAGTTGCCAATCCTTTAAGTATCCCTTCTTTTAGTTACATCTACATTTCTTTATTTATTTTGAATAAGACATTGATGAGGTCTTTTGGAAGGATGTATAGAGAGTCAAACTCCTATAGACAGGGTGATAGTATATATACATCCACAGAACAATCAGAAATTGAAACATGCAAAAAGAATGCTCATGATTAAAGTCATTGGATATCCTTTTAGAAGTTGGCATAATAGTATCACTAGTGTAAATGAAGCAATAGGATTAGAATTGTTAACTGTAATATTTGAGGAAAACATAACTTCAGCAAGTTAGACTGCAGAGCAATTCAACAGCTAAGTAGATTTTAATCTTGTCACCGTATAAATAGCAAGTAGTCATATGAAACACCACAGTTCCACTTTGTACTGAGGGGGTTGTCACTGTTGCCAATACATTTCCCTTCAGTACTCAGAAATAACTGATAACACTTCTCAGATGAGGAAAATTGCTTCACATATTCAGCAGACTTTTTGATTTTATTTACAAAGACATGTCAGGATCAAAGTTTCCATCCACTGGCTGGCAAATTCGTTGTGAAGGGAAAAAAAAGCAGAGGAACTTGGTGCAGTTCTGAATACATAACTAGGGTAACCAAGTAATCTATACAGACATGTAGATATAATTCATCATACTTAACTGGCCCACCTGTCCATGCTGAACAAGCCAGACTGTTAACCACTTCTAATAATAATAAAGAAAAGAAATGCCTTAGCAACTAGAATCTCTTTCTCTCACACACAAACACACACATACACAGAGTATATGATGTAATTTTCTAGATGACAAAACTAAATATTTTTTGTTTTACAATTAGGGCTTTCTTATGCTACAAGATGTAAAAAAACAAATGTGAGATTAAGTAAATTACATTCTTTTTTTTTTTTTCTTTTTGGCAATTTTTTTTACTCCACCTCAATTTGTTTGTTTATTTGCCTGTACCTGAAATTAAACTCTTTACCTGCTTTCATGACTACAAGCAATACTTGATTGATTGCAGCATCAGTTTGTCTTTTTCTTGTATAGAATTTATCTCTGACTGGGAAAGGTGTTGATGAATTCTACAAAATGTGCCTGCATCCACTCTTTTTTGGAATTCAAGCTGTTGTATCTGCCTAAAAAAAGAACTCTGTTTACCTCTAAACTTTTCTATGTGTAGTAGTGGTAGTCTCTGCCCCCCTCAAAATACACAGCTTTTTATGTTTCTAGAACTGCTCACTAATTCTGCATATTCATTCAGTTGCCATACTATAACATGGCTAAGATCCACAATTATAAAATAAAGTTCCATTAATTATTCAGGGCTCTGGAGAGGAAATGTCTGTAATATGGGTCAGATCTGTTGTGTGGTATTCTACAATTTGAATTCTTCCTCAGATTTGGGCCACTAGGTTTTATAGGAATGAATTTTTAGTCTGAACTCAGTAGATTGTTTGATTAAACAACAATTACTGATGATACTAAGGTAAAAAGAAGGGGTTTAAATTGCACTTCATTATTTTAAATTACCTGGTTATTATTTCCTGGGATCCTACTGTGTTCTGATTTGGCAGGTGTAAAAGAGGCCTGCAAAGAGTTCTAGTAGAAATACAACCATGATAAATAGTAAATATAACTTATAAATGGGGCAGTTTTGGTTTAGTTTTCCTCACTGAAAAAAACTTAGGAGTTTTTGTAGCAATATCAAAAGTAGGCTGATAGCAGTGATAGACACATAATACGTGTTGACTGCAGAAATACACAATAGTGTTTTAAACGGTAACATTGTCTTAAGCAGCAGTGTGTCTCATTTCTTTAGACAATTCTTTTAACTTAGCTTAAATTCAGTTAATAGTACTTACATTGGTGATGACAATTTGTCAGCGCACATACTTCATTTTAACATGTTTATCTGTACATAAAAAAATACAGATAAACTATTAGAAACCCAGTCACTAACTATGCAACTTAGTGTAGACTAGATGATGTCTAACTAGTTCCGGATGAGTCTTATTTAACATTTATTGTTATCAGTAGCTCAGAACATAGGCCATGGAACCAGAAGGAGACTTCTAGAGGCAAATCGGTGATGCAAGCTTCAACAAGTGTGAATAGTTGCTACTGCTTGAAGTTCTTTTGACAATGATGCAGTCTGGCATGCATCATATAAGCCAGGGTCCACTAACTCATTTTTTATGTGGGCAACATTCTGACTTGCTCAAAGCATTGAAGACTCTGCCTTCAGATCCATAAAAGAAACAAAAAGGAATATGTGTGACAGCACAAAGGCGGCAAATGTGTTCACAATGATGTATTTGTGTTGCATTACTAGCTGTCCAATTAAGGGAATTTTAGTACAAGTGATGCATATTCAAATAAATATTTAAAATCCATATGTAGAATAAAAGGCAGATATTTTGAGAGGGTCAAGATCATGGCAGCTTGATGAAATATATCCAGAGTATCTGGCAATAACCCTGTTTCAGAACACCCTGCAATAGAAAAATAAAGAAGTAGTACATCACAGAAAGTGGATGGATTTGTACCACAAAGTAACACAGAAAATATATCAGGATTTAGTTAAAAAAGTATAGGCAGGAACAACTATGTGATGCAGTGAAGTGATATTCTCACAGTAAAAGCAAACTTTTTTCTTCAGCTGACAGTTATAAACTTGCAGCTGTAAACTATTATCTGTGTTAACATTTCCTATGACAGTGCTGACAAAACTTAAGTTCACATAAAAAAGCATTCTTACCCAGGAGAGACACTTAACACATACACTCACACACACACACACACACATACATGGATAGCAGTTTTTTTGGTTGTTTGTATACAACATCTAACCAATGCTTAATAGACCAGAGAATATGATGTAATTTGTGGGATTCTGTAAGAAATGTAATTAGCAGTTCAAGTTTATGCATCGATGAGTTTTTTTTTTTTTCTGAAAGGTATGTAGAGTTGCTTCCGACAAAAACACACGACAGTACCAGAGTGTAAGACATATTTAGTCTGCTGGTTTCTTTAATAAATTAAAAATTCTATCAACTGTCAATCTTGTTATGTACCTGAGTTTATCAGGAAAGTATGTAGAGATGATTCTTTTCACACAGAACAT
Organism: Protopterus annectens; assembly: GCF_019279795.1. Lineage (NCBI taxonomy): Eukaryota > Metazoa > Chordata > Ceratodontiformes > Protopteridae > Protopterus > Protopterus annectens. The sequence goes on from NC_056729.1 coordinate 138,709,129, forward strand.
TTAGCAATATTTTAACTTCTAACATTTTCAGAATGTTTATAGAGTATTATTCATAGTGATAGTTATCAAACCAAATATTTGAGATTAAACACATAATACCAGCCAGGCACTTCCTCTTAAAAATGTACCATTTTTGCAAGACCTAAACAAGCCTCATCTGTCGTGTCAGATATCAGATTGATTTTAAATTTGATAAAGCAGACAATGTCTTAAAATATCTCAAAGTTATATAAATCACAAGACATAATTTAGACATCATTTGCATTTTATTTTATAACTTTTTCTTTTACACTTGGTTTGTAGAAACAGGGCTGTGTCCACCTGAGGCTGAACTTGTGATCAGTTCATTGCCAAAGTGAAGCACTATTGACTTCTACCCTTAGCTTTCCCTGCACATTTATTTATTTATTTAATTTATTTATGTGTTCATAAGTGGAGCAGAGCACTAGTCAGCCAGGACTGTTTTCAGGCCCTCTCTGGCAGTACTTGCTGGAGAAGTATATGTATTACGGTCAGAGTCATTACATATATTTTAAGTACAAAAACCACAAAACCAGGAAAAATAAATAGAATATGCTACAGTGAAAAATAAATAAGCATTTTACTACATAAAAAATATAAAAATAGCAAGTACAATTTCACCTTATGTTTGAAGTTTCTAAATGTCAGCAACCTGTTTTATCAGTACCACCTATTTTGAGTGACCGGAACAGAACCAAATCTGCTGTATGAGACAGTGACCCCTCTTACATTCAGGTCAGTGTGATGGCGAGGCTGTTTTCTGACCTTTTCTTTCCTGCGTGTGTAAATGTACATGAACAAGTTGCTGGACATATTATAGCCAGACATTGTAAAATGAGTTTCTTTATCATTTCAGTTAGTCAGAACAATTCATTGAATACATGTTTACATTCTTTGTCCTTAAATAAGCATGTATACTTCAAAACTTCGAAGACAATTATGTGGTTTTGGCCACTAAAGTATGCATCATACTGTAAAAGTTCACATGTAACACGGTCATTTTTATTTAACGAGGTTACAAAGGAGTGACAAAAACAGTAACTGGAAAGAAGCAGACAGATTTTTAAAGCTTTGTTTTAGCTTAACATAAAGTAAAATGGTATACTGTATTACTATACCCACTTCCTGCCAACAAGGAACAAAATATCATTTTGATTTTGATAATTCTGAGGGCAATAGTTGCATCAGTCTGCATGAAAAGTTGCAAAACTTTGATGTAAGCAGACTTTTCTGTTTTGTAATTGCTGAATTTACTCTTAAAATACTTTTTAAGTGTGGTTGCAAAGTGGCATTCTTACATTGCCAGAAGCCAGGAAGACTCAGTAAGGAAAGAATTATTCATAAGGTCACCAGTGTAACAGTATCACATCTAAGCTTTAGACTGGTTTGCTGATTGACTTGTCAATGTACTGCATGACTGTCTTGTTCTGTCTATTGCACAGTTGTCCTGTTCTGTCAGATATCCCTGATTAAAATGGTTACACACATGTTTTCAGTCTTTTGGTTATGATCTGAAATCAGAGACAAATTATGAACCATATCAGTGCATACTTGGAAAATATAATCTGTGTAAAAGCAAAATAAATAATAAATACAGATTTCCTCTGAGTGATTAACTTGTTCAAGCACTGGCCTATAATCACATTTTGTTTTTCTTTTAAGGGATCTAAATGCTAATAATTTAACAAGAATCACCAAGATGGACTTCAGCGGATTAAAGTATCTCCGAGTTTTGTAAGTAGAGATTGTGATTAGTATTGAACATAAAGATCAGTTAATTTTTAAATTTACAAAACAGAGAGTATTTACAAGTTCACAGTAACAAACTTATGTAATACTCCCCTGCTTTCCTCAACATTAATTCAAGTTATCTTCTTTAGGCTGCTGCATAGATTTCTGTACTTGTTGCTTGCGGAATGCATACGCTATTTTCTTCCTGTTTGTAGTTATCTCGACATTTAATTCTTGTGCTTTGTTTATCTGTTTCATAAGGATCTGTCGATTTATAAATGTTTACCACTATTTGTAAAAGTTTTCCACTGAGTATGACGTGTGCTTAGGTGGATGTATGTGTCACTTGTTGATTATTTTTTGTGATGGCTATGTTTCAATTAACCACTGGGAATAGGGACATTTGGTGATGATTATGGTGTAAAATGATGCTTTTCTATAGTATTAGAAAGGTATATACAATACATACAAGTATAGGGTTTATTTTCAATTAGGAGGATATATATATATATTTTTGTTAAGATAGCTATTTTTGATGATTATATCTTGGGTATGTCTCTAAGATCTACTCCAATTACATTAAAATGGATGAATAATTAATTACATAATTAACAAAGTAAAGTATGATAGTTTCAGTCGTCTGTGATGCAGTGTAGAGGATGTAAAGCAGGATAAGTTTATCATGCAGCCCTGCATTATATTACACAGAGAGAGATGTCATTCAGTTTTATATTTTTCAGTAGGTACAGAAGTAAAAGGCACAAGCATTTCAGGCCATGGACGATATGTTTGTTTAAAGCTTGTTATTTAAAAAAAAGTACATTCCTCCAATTTAATGTCTTCTGAGTGACCCTTTCCTTTCTTAGCCCTACAGATGCTGTTTGTATAGTGAACATTGTGGACATAGCTAGTTTTATTATTTTCCAAACACCATGTAGTAGAGCAGTAAAGTGAGCTAACCTTTGGCCTTTGTTTTAATGATGTACAATTTGACTGTTTTGTTTATGTTTGTCAAGTCACAAGACATTGATCCTTTCAGTACTCATTTGCATGTACATGAGTGTGTGTGTGTGTGTGTGTGTGTGTGTGTGTGTGTGTGTGTGTGTGTGTGTGTGTGTGTGTGTGTGTGTACAGCTTTCATTTCTGGCATTTTAAAACTCCCATGGTAACCATGAAAACAAGGAAGTCTATCACTGTCTTTTATTGAGTCTTACAGTTTTAAGGCACACAAAAATAACTAGAAAATAAACTTGTAAAACAAAAAGTAGCATGTATCTTTGAGATTCTGCAAGCATGCTCAACAAGCTTTGGTGAAATATAAAACCAAATCACACTACTGGAATGTGAAGGGGAAAGTATTGCTATACACAGAGTATTAATTTATTTTTCCAAGTAAGCGCTTGTGTTTTTGAGGAACTCGTGGGCAAGATAATCTGAAAATAACATAATTACCAAACTGGATGAAAGAATGTATATAATGAGAACTTAATGTTAAAACCCATATGCTTATAAAATTGCACAGACTAACTCTAAACTTAGAAGGAATAGAAAGCTTTTAATAAGACAAAGTCTGCAATATATATTGTTTTTTAGTATTTTTGTGAATGCATAGACTATTTACAAATGTTCTTGCTCATTTGCTTGGTAAATGTATTAAATAAAATGGATTAACTACAGAGATTTTGAATTGTCCAAGAAAGTTTTTCAGCCATTCACCACATTTATTCATTCCTGCATTATAATATTTTTTAACATTCACCACTTTTTACAAAAAAAGTGCTATGCAATAGAAACAGAAACATTTTTATAGTTATACTTCTATTTTAAAATACTACTACCCCATCAATAAACACATAAATGAATAAATAACTGAATAAATGAATAACATGAGAGAAAGAGAGTGAGAGGAAACATCCCATTGTCAACTAAGTATGGTTTATTTGTTAATTCATGTCTTGTGCTTGAAACTTAAAGCAACTTAAACAACATTTATTTTGCAATAATTTCGATTTACTAGTAAATATTATGATTTGCTGTTGGTGCTTCCATAACTTTTATGTGTAAACAAGCGCTTATGTAAATGTTACTTTTCTGTAACTGCGCAATGCTTTCAGAGTTTGTCTGACATTTTAATGCATACAGAACTTTGATTGCATTGAATGCTTGCAAGATACAAGTCTGAAGTTTCTAGTAAGTCCTATAGCAAATTAGTAGATGAAATTGGGTAACACGTGAGTTTTCACTGAAACTCCTGCACGTTTTTGTACTCTGTAATTATTAACATTAATATGTATATGTTGTGCAAATAAAATTCAGGAAAATTAAGCTGTGTTTATACTATATATGAACTTGTTACTGCTACATATGCTTTCGTCTTTCTGCATTATAAATTTCACAAAGTCAGGTTTTCCATAGTAAATATTCAGCTTTGTGAATTATTAGCACTACAATTGGGGACTATGTGAATGCTGCCCCATTAAATGTAAGGCACATTACATTCAGAAAATGAGCTTGTAAAACAAGAACAGGTCTGTCACACTAGCATGTCATTTGGCAGATTATTTTGAACATTGTTCTTCTGCCTTTTTATTGTAAACATTTTACCTTTTTCATTTTATTTAATCAGTGACTCTCTTTTATCATTTTTTAAAAAAAATTGTTTCCATGAGATAAAATCAAGGAATTAGACTCATGATTTTTTAAATGTAATATCCAGTCATTTCCAGGATCTCATTATCATATTTCATTTTGACTATACGCATGAAAAATTAAAACAGGCCTACGGTACAGTGCTGTCAGTAAAGCAAGCTGATGGTGTTATAAGTAACAAATGTGAGAAGTAATGCAGGATGTAGTGAAGCAGTATTCTGGCCGAAAATGCCAAATTCTGTGAAAATGTCATGTTTTTCTAACTCTCAAATAGCCCATGTTTGGGATTTGCCAATATTTTTCCTGAAAAAAAAATAGAAATGTAGTATCCTAGCTTTTAATGCCTTACTGTGTATGTACTTTGTGTGTATCTTTGTTAAAATTAGTTCATTATATCTAATAGTTTATTGTGTTTAGCTGTTATTTTGCAAGTTTATTTATTTCATGACATGCACTGAAAATCAGTTATGCCTAGATGGACTTTCCTAGTTAATGAATGCGAATACATACATGCTTGCATACATAGATGAATATAGACATACACAAAGAAGTAACTTTTGTCAGATTTCTTCCTCAATTAATTCCTTGTATAATATCCTCTAAGCCCTTCTGTTACACCTGCTGGGTATGTGTACACTGGTAATCACAGCCCCAGATGTTTTATCAGATCAGCATGATTCTTTGTTGTATGACTTTTCTGCCTGCATGCTCTTTTCACTAACATGTCAGTTTGCATGTTCTTGCATGGTTTACAACATCATTATCTTCTATATTTGCTAGGAGAATTAAAGTAAATCAGGTACTTTAAATAACTTGACATTATATTCCTAATAAGATTTCATACATTGCATCATACTCCAAATAAACTAAACACTATCTTGGCAGAAGGGGCATGTCATGGTATTGATCTGCTAAAGTCATATATGTAAAAATATGTGTTTTGGGAGTAATTTTACAGGCAGATAGTGTACCATATCTACTGCAGAGTGCAGCTTTACAACGAGGAAGATTGTTTGGGCTCTGCAGTATGAAATAATGACATTTACCAGGAATGTTGCAACAAACTATAAATGGCAGTATAATTCATGCACTGCACATATAGGCAAGTGCAAGAAATCTAAAAGCAGCAGATAATTCCAAAAAAAAAAAAAAACATTTTATTTAGCTAGGAAGGGAATATGTCGACATACTTTTAAATCCTTTATAAGAGTTATGTGTCCTGCTAGGTATGTGTACACTGTTAATGCTTTTAAGAAGGTTCTGTTGACTGTTTTGAACAGAGATCTTTTAAAAAATTACAGTTCATCCAGAAAAACATATATTTTTATTTACTAGTATAATAGGAAGCTGTACCAGTCTCATAATCTAGTATTATAAACTCTAGCACAAATAAAAAATGAGCCAAACATCATAATTAATACAAATAACTCCAAAGTAAACAAACACAGGAAAACGCAAACACAGTATGTGATTAATTGAGTTCTTGGACAGGTGTGCTGCCCTTTAAATTATGTCCTCACACTTACCACAGTACTGAATATATACTGTGAAAACATCTTAATGCCAGGTTTCTTCCAACCAGTTAGAAAACTGTATTGCAGCCTCTAGCAGTAAGTATAAGGTATCTTAAAGTCAAACAGTAGTTGCCACATTTCACAAAGGGCAAGCCTCCCCTACACACACATGAAGGAAGACCCCCCACACACACCCTCCAGTCATAGGACAATATTCTTTCAGTAACTAAACCTGAAAATTGGGCATGCTAACCATTCATTTTCCATTGTAGGGCCCTATAGTGGTGCTACAACAACAGAATCAAACATCAAGTAGAAAACCACAGTAAAGCCCAAGGACAGTACCTGTTTTCATTAAAGGTGACTACGAGAAAAATAGACTATGATCTGTGTAACAAGACACTGTTAAAGTTTAATGGACTGTGTTGTATTGTGAGAGGCAGTAGTGCACTTTTCTTCACTGTGGTGCAGCCTTGGTTTGGCATATATAAGTTAGGGGCGTGTAGGGTTCTCCCCTCATATGGATGTAGGGAAGGCTTGTCTTCTGTGAAAAATGCATAAAATTATAGTTGCTGAAAGTGTTTTTCAGTGAATCATGTTCATGCATTTGTCCATCAAGAAATAATCCTTCAACAGATAATCGAGTCCAATAAGAAGAGGGTCATCCACAGTTTTCTACATGCTTTGTTTGAGAGACTCATTAACCAGAGATGGTGGCATGTGACAAATTGTAAACTGGTCATTTCCATACCTCTCAACCTCTTAGAGCAAGAAATCTGGACAAATCCATAAACAAAAGTGGGACAAAAGCCCAAAAATAGGGACAATTTTAAATATTGCTGTTACAAACTTAGAAAGTTGATAGAATAACAGGTTCTACATTAGCATGAATTTTCTGAAGGGTATTAGGCCTAAAACTCATATGTCTGTCATTGTTTTCTAACTTCAAGCTTTAATGATTTGTCACTAATTTGCCAGAAAACCACAAATTTATGAAAAGCAGACCAAACATATAAGGCAAAAGTCTGGACATTCTGTGAAAATCTGTACAGTTGAGAGGTATGGCTCATTTCCATTTATGAAGTCCTTTTTGTCATGATTCTAAGTAGTATATATAGTTAAGGTTTTCATGCCATAGGTTTTCATGCCATCACACTTTACAAATTTGCATTTTTAATTGCATTTTACAAACATGCTGTAAATGTCCATTTTCCTCAAAGGATTACAAAAATGCATACGAAAGAAATAACGTAATACTACTTTACATGTCGTTGGAAATGCATGTACTCCTGAGTTTTCCAATATGGCTTGGTAGGTTAGAAGTGAGAGTGTGTGCGTTTTTGTTCATTGATGAGGTAGACTTTTGGTCTTATTAAAATGGCTGCATTGTTGTTCTACACTCTTACCAGGTAATGAGAGGAGCTCAGACTGAGCTTGTTTGACCTTAGGATATAGTAGATGAGGTAAGTAAGTTTGTGTGTAAGAATGTAAAGAAAGTGGATCTTACATCTAGGCATAATGTCTGAGTGATGGCAAAAGCTGTGCAATGGTACTGATAATCTGGAGAAGGAGGTAAATAGTCTAGAGACTTAGTTAGCAATTGTCTGTAGTATTTTAGTATTTCTGAGATGGCTGGAGTGAAACAGGTATCCTATTTTTTTATACACTCCTTCCTATGACTGCACCTGTACTACCAGATCCCTGTAGTCCCACCTCTGGCAGTTCCCCACACATGATGACACCCTAGTGTAGCTTGCATTTGAAGGCCTAAGGGGTCACTTTTTAGGAGAGCACTGCACACGGAATGAATAGCTTCTTGGGGAGGGGGGGCTGAGTGCCATCTGCACACTGCTGAATTAAATGGATCTGGCAAGGAGGCAACATACTGTAACTGACATTGATTTTTATTTGCCTGTCTCTAATTCCTGATGATAGCCACACAAAATGATGTGTGACTGAGCTGCAAGTGAAACTTCTCCACTGACATGGGGGTGCATCTCTCTTGCACCCTTCCACTGGCATGGGGACGCATTTCTCTTGTGCCCTTCCACTGACATGGGGCTGCATCTCTCTTGTGGCCTTCCACCTACTGCAGCACTCCAACTCTTCCATCATAGGCTTTGTGTCATCATCATGGACCAAAAGTGGCCATGCCACCAACACTTAGCTGCGCCCTGTCCCCTGCAAAGGTTAGTAAACAATGCATCATCTTTTCTTGTTCTGCTAACACCAGGTTCAGAAGAATCCAGGCTGCTAATCCAACACAGGCTTCCAGGAATGTATCTGTCTAAATACTGACAGAACCAGTGAAATAGCATGGCGTTTTAATTGTTCTGGCTTGAGGGATGAGCAGTCAAGCATGTCAGTGTTAAACTGTTAGTTTTTTTATATACATTTTGCACTGATGCCATGGCAATGCATACAGATCTGGATAGACACCTGGACTTCCTGACTGAGAGACCACAGAGCTTGTGTTTGGGTAATAACACATCAAAGTGCATCACAGTTAACACCAGATTCCGCAGGGATGTGCTCTCACCTCACTGTTATTCACCATCCTGACCCATGACTGCTATGCTAAGCACAAGTCCAACCATATCATCAAGTTTGCTGATGACACCACAGTTGTCAGGCTCATCACAAAGGATAAAGAAAGGGCATGCAGAGAGGAGGTGGCATCTCTGATCAGTTGGTGTGAGGGGAACAACCTTGACCTGAATGTAAGCAAGACGAAAGAAATTATCATTGACTTTAGGAAAAGTAGAACAAACCACCCGGTGCTCAGGATCAATGGTGAGTGTGGAGAGGGTTAAGAGTACAAAATTCCTGGGTGTACACATATCAGAGGATCTCTCATGGCTGGAAAACACCAACCAATTGATCAAGAAAGTGCACCAGTGCCTCCACTTTGGGAAACATCAACCAATTGATCAAGAAAGTGCACCAATGCCTCCACTTTTTAAGAAGACTGAAAAAAGCTAGGCTTCCTCCTCATATTCTCTCTGCCTTCTATAGAGGTGCAATAGAGAGCATCCTCACCTGCAGTGTGGTTTGGAAGCTGCACTGTTAAAGAAAGGAAGGTGCTACAAAGAGTGGTGAGGGTTGCAGAGAAGGTAACAGGTTCCAGTCTTCCATCGATACATCTTTATTCTGCATGAAGCATCTGAAAGACCACCAATATAATACAGGACAACACGCATCCTGCGCATGGACTGTTTAAGCATCTGGCATCAGGCAGGAGATATCGCAGTATCCACTGCAGGACTACAAGATTTAGTAACAGTTTCTACCCTACAGTGGTTTGACTTCTGAACTCGGGCACTGGTCCCAGGGGTCAGGACACATAAGTCAATTTTTATTTATTTGTGCAATATATGCTTACATATATTCCAAGTAAGTGCAATATTTATTTATTATATCTATAATGAGTAGTATTTAACCCACTTAAGTGCAATATTAGACAAATAACAGGCATTGTTCCAGCTGGAGTGTGTTTTGTATTACTTTAAATAGGGTAGTTAATTTAACTAAGGGGAGGGTATTCTTTTTGTATATGAGTGTTGGTGAATGTCTGTGCTCTTTCTTCTGTGTATTGGGAGTAGTATTGTAGTTGTTATGTTTATTTCTCTTTGTGTATGTGTTGCTTCACTTTCCTTTGTAATCTCAAGAATTGAGCTGATGCATGAAATTTTATTCAGGCTACACGTGTGTAGTTCTAGATGACAATAAAGTTTACTTTGACTTGACTTGACCTGATATGCATGTTTATGGCATAACCACACGCACACACACACACACACACACACACACACACACACACACACACACACACACACACACACACACCAATGGTATGGATGATAAAATAAAAGTAGTCTCTGATTATATAAACCTTTTAGATATACTCCCAATGTTAAGTTAATTCAAATACTTAAAGATAGAGCCTACCATTCTTAGAATTTCAAAGAAATATTTGCTGTTCTTATAATAATTGCTTTGTTTTTTCCACATATAAATCAGATGTTCAGATATCTGTTAGGAAGGATTAAAGTAACAGTGAGATAGTGTTTCTTATGGCCTTACTCTGACACCATGTATTTATATCTGTATGCCGTCTTCAGTGGCATGGGGCCTGAAGTCTTGACTATGGATATAAGTGATCTCACTTTGAATAGAGGATCTACCATCTCAGGATCTAGTTGGGGGGTACACATGAATGACTGAATGTCATATCTGTTATCCTGAATGGTGAGAGAGGGAGTCCCTCTAAGGAGTATCCTGTTTTGAAGACCTAAAGTCTAGCCTAAATGCATAATGGCTGAACCCACATGAGATGGCATGCCTAGAGAGCAGTTTTAATAATGTGTAGAAATAAGTATTATTTGTAGTTTATACCAAGGGGATTAATAAGACAGAAAATATAAAAGAAAATAACTGAGACAGAATTAAAGCTTATGAATTCCCACCTCTAACCATCATAGCCAATTCAGCATGGAAGAAAGATTAGTTCAACACGATAATGACAGACTGGGTGGACAAGTTCTTTTACACAGGGAAGAATACTTTGCCCGTTTTCTTTTATTTACTTTTGATGTCCATTTTATCCTGTGACATGATTTTGACTTTATTTTTCTAGTTCTGCTAGGGAATGCTTTGATTTGGATACTGATGAGGACCATATTCATAAAGACCTGAGACAGCTGGTATTATCTTTGTCAAAAGGGGAACCAATATTCTATTGTTATTGAAGTATGAAGGCCAAGATATTTACATGAGATACATGTCTGCCGTTCACTAGTGGAGTGAGGGGCTGAATGCATTTAGGATATTTAGTTGGAGTACATTTCAGTAAGAGGATTGAGGAGTATGTCTGACCATTAAAAGTAGACACACCTGTCCAGTAGAAATGGTCATCCCATCTTGCAGCAGGTGCATGTAAAGTCAAAGGGGGCAGAGAGCAGTACATTTGGAGGACATCGTGAGTATGAAGCAGCAAGTATGTCAGAAGGCTTGCACTTGTTATGCTTTAAAGTGTCAAGTTTTATTGCTAACTACCACTGATGATGTGTACAGTTAAAAAAAACTTTCAAAGTAATAAGGGTGGTAAATAGCAACAGGAGCAAGGCTCTGCATGATTGGTTATAGAAAAAGCATATATGGTTCTTGGTTCAAATTGATATCACCATAGATGGAGGTTTTAAGTTGTTGAAGAAATTACTTAGACATTTTTGGAAGCATTTATGGTGATTGAATTATAGGCTTTAAAAGAAGGATGCAGTACATGCAATCTGAGTTAAAGATCAAGTCCACCAAGGGGTTAGCGGCTTCTGAGAAGAGATTCAACCCAAAACCCTAGGTAGTCCATACTGCTGTTACTGTCACTGGACCAACATTGAGAGAATGGACAATTAGGTACCTGGTTTCTCTTAGGAGCAGCTTCTCCTTTCAACCAACAACCCGCCATGATGGTGTTTTTGAGCATATGAATACCCAGTCCAGTCCAGTAGAAACAATAAACCTAAAACTGTATAAACAACTGAAAAAGAAAGGAAAGCACTGCCTCTTGTCTGGGAATTGAATCCAGCCCCCCTTCACCATTCTGTGTGGTTGTTACTACTATTTGACCAGCAGGAAGTCACTGGATATTAGGGTACCTAGTTTCTCACAGGAGCTGATTTTCCTTGATGTTGAGTTCTGAACACACAAGCGTCCAATGCATTTCTCATGTGTTCAAAAATTACTATCATGGTGACAAATGGCAGGTCTATTCAGTAGGTTGTAATTCTGTTAATATCCACTGCTAATTTAGTCATAATAAGCCTGGTGAGTCTAGTCACACAGAATACAGCTGTAGTCGGTAAGCTGTTTAGTGCACAGTCTCTGCCCAAGCATATGCTGTAGTACTGTAAAGATTCTCAGGCGTCTTGTACACCTGTATTGTGCTACTTTGCCAAATTAAAAGTATGATACATAACATGAAAGAACAAGTATCAAAAGTGAGGTGCATTCAGCTGGGCGCAGTACAAATCCATTAATACATATCATAATGTAACGAAAATAGCACAGTAACTCAGCTCACACGCATTTAATAATACCTGCCTAAACATGGCTATTATGTTATTATTATAATTTGATTAGCGTAGTAATGAAATTACACAATTAGGCATATATAAAGTTTCTGTTTTATATATTTATCAAAAATATCTATCTATCTATCTATCTATCTATCTATCTATCTATCTATCTATCTGTCTGTCTATCTCTCTGTCTTTCCATGTATCTGTTTGTATCTATCTTTTAATCTATGTATTAATCTATCTATCTATCTATCTATCTATCTATCTATCTATCTATCTATCTATCCATCTATCTATCTATCTATCTATCTATCTATCTATCTATCTATCAACCTATCTATCTATCTATATGTCTATCAATCTATTGATTTCTATCCATCCCTAAACAATCACTTACAAACATGGCACAATTAGGAGTAAGGATATCTCTTCAGGGTTCATTTCAATAGATGGATACATGCTGAAGTTCTAAACTATACACATAAAGCAAACTAGCGCAATGATAAGGCAATATGTAAGTCTGTATGCACAGGGTGGATATCAGTCCACAGTAGTAGTAAATAGTTTTACTTTGGTGAGTTGCAGTATATGTGGTGCCGTAATCAGTACAAATAGGTGTGGCTGTGCTTTAAATTAAGGGATGTTCTGTACTGATCTGATGTGGTAGGGCAGTTGATTCCACAGGTGGACAGCTATGTGCCTTGAGTTATTAGCATATCTGCTGAAAGTTTTGTTTAACATTAGCAGGTTTTGGCTGGATGGTCTTAGTTTCCTGCAAGTGTGTAAATGGTAACCAGGTTTTTTGAGATTTCGGCAAGTGTTAGTGTAAATTATTTTTTGGTTAAGGTGACTTGTACATATTTGAGTTTGTTTACTCTGGTCATTCATTTAAGGTTGTTGTGCTGTGGTGGTGGGAGTAATTCTGTTTGTCATCAGTAAGTTGTGTAACTTGAGTAGATTGGTTTCAGCAAACTTCTCTTGGTTTTGGGCAAGAGAACCAGAATACCACAGTAAAAGTGGTTTGCTTCCATTTTGGTGTATTCCTTTCACAACTGTGCATATGTGCTGCTCAAAGAACAGCTTGCTGTTGATAACTATGTCTAATAGGGGATGATCTCTAAACTGGTTATGGCACCTTTTAGTATGATATCTGAAGGGGGCTTCTGCTTGCTGGAAATGTATGGCTTTTCCCCTTCTTTCCTAGCAATATGATTATTTTGTCAGATCCAGCGTTTTAGTAAATGAGAAAAAAAAGACAACTGAACCTCCAATTCTAGCTTTTTTTTTTTTTTGGATGAGAAGTGCACTGCTTACCATTGCTGACTAACCTGTAAAGTAAACTAAGGCTATATCGTTGGTTTGATGCTGCATATTACTGAAAATGGAATAACAAAGTGGCAAATGAAATGAAAATTGGGGTTCTCAATAGTTCTTGTAAATGGGGTGAAAAGCATGTTTACCAACAGACTGACTGAATTTTTTCATGGAGATACTGTCTGAACTAAGATAGTTCTCTGTTGTTGCAGGCAGTTTCATGAAGAGACTATTGGGTTCACAATGTCAAATGCCTTTCAGAAACTGAGGAATACTGCAGTTGTTGGTTGTCCATCACCATACCTGCTTGAGAAGCTTAATAAGTACAGTTTGTGTTTCTTGTCTCTCTGCGCTAATGCTTGATTGATGATTGATGTTGCTGAAAATTCAATTTAATATTTTGGGCAGGTCTGAGAATGCTTATACATGTATAATGTCTTATCTTTTTTTGGGGGGAGCTCTTCTTCTTTATACTGTGGAATTACTTTAGCCTGCTTCCAGATGGTTAGGAAATGGCCATCTTTCAAGCTGTGGTTGATAATTACACTTAGTTGGTAAGTAATGAGAGTCCTAGTTTTCCTTACGTTCAATGGTAGGAATGAATAAATAGATGTCGATCTGTGATCATTCAACTTTCTCACTAACTTTTTGATATAATGTGTGAAAACAGATCGAAAGTTAAAGTTGTTGTTGGTTAATGTCATGTATCGATTTATACTGCTGTCTGAAGTATTGTTTTGATTTTTGTTGTACTTGTTGACTGTGAAACTGAATTAGATTATAAATAAGATTGTTGTTTCCCAATGTGCTAGTTGATCCAGAGGGTTGCTATCCCACTTTTTATTATTAGTTGTAAGGTCATTGACAGAGTTCCAAAAGGCTTTATGTTTCCTTAGGTTGTTGGTTTGCAGGTTGTTGTAGTAATTTTGCCATCCACTTCTGAGGCATCTCTGAGACTGACTGTGATTTGCTGGCCTTTTTGCTTTCTTCCTAGGCTATGTAGCTGTTGACAGGCTTTGTCTAGCGATGTATCCAAACTGTTTCTGATTTTTATTTTACATTGTGGTACACACTTGTCCCATATTTGTATGTACATTGAAATGAGCACGTTCATGTCTTTTTTAATGCCTTTCCCTTTGCAAAAGCAATTCTAGTTTCTGGGAGTTCTGTTCCTTGCCCACATTTAAGCACCACTGGTTTCTTCCCATTCTTGCTACTGATGTAGGGGTTTTGCTCTTTCACATTACATGTGACACATCATGATCACTAGTACAACTAAGTAAAGTTCTGGAGTGTGCCAAGATTTGAGGATGCTAAGTCAATGTTCAGTGTATGATTTTTTTTCCATTTGTTGTGTTCTGAGATTTAGGTGTCATAACCAGCTGAGAGAAGGCCAGGGCTTGTAGCTGACCTTGAGTTTTTGTGAGTTTGCTAGCTCCATGATAATGTGAGTGTGGGTTTTCTTGAGCTGCTATCAGAAAAGCAGATTACAGTATGTCAAAGCAGTTTTTTGTACAGTTTAGTTTAATGCCAATACATCTTATTTGCAGTGTCTTGCTGCTTCTGAGTGAGTTGCCATCAGGTATTGAGTTTCTCCTGTTTACAGCCGGAGACTGAGTTCCATGCTGTGTTGATTGCAGTCTTGTCTGTGCCATGATTAGCACTCGTCCAGGTTTCTTGTGCTTTCTTTCTGCTCTCAAAACTATGCAGCCTGGCATAGCAAATTAATTGCTGTTGTTTTTTGTTTTTTTGGGGGGTGGGGGGTTGAATCATGTCTCTGGTTGTATCATAATGTTGGAGTTTAGAATCAAGATCCAATGTATTGTAAAACACCTGTGTAGTTGATAGAACATACTTTTCAGTCTTTTTTAAATTTTGTTTTGTATTAGATGGTTCTACTTTCCTTTAAAATCATTTTTGATGAGCAATGGTCTTATGGCAAGGTTTTGTAAGAGGCTTAAATGTGCATGTTTGTCCTTGTTTATAAAGCAGAGGTATTAGATATGAAATATTACTTAAAGTATTCTTTGCATCTATGTGGAAATGTGCAAAGGGGTGAGGGATAATTTAATGGTAGTGAATGAGATTTCATTAACAGGTGTTCCAAGTTGCTGTGTGGTATCGCAGTAGTAAACTTTATAATGCTGTTCTTCTAGGGACCTAAACCTTCTCAACACAATAAACAGGACATGCTGGAGGGATAGATTCCTGTCCCAGAGACTTCCCATACTCTGGAACAGACTGCCTTTCTATGTCAGGCAAAGCTTCTCATTTGCTCTCTTCAAGAAAATTATTGATGATTGGATGGCAAATAGGAAATTCACCCCGGGGATCACCTGTGTGGCTCTGCTCGACGGGCACAGGTAAATATTTTTCTTGGGTGGCAAAAGCCAGGGTATCTTTTTGGCTAGCCTTGTATAGGCTCTAGGGCCAATAGCGTAGTACCCACCTATGAACCTATGGGGTTTGGTCCCCTCTAGCAGAGGGCTCACACTTTTAGCTCAAGATAAACAATGAGTGAATTGGGTCTGACTTGTGAATATCAGTGTACACAGATATCGTCACTCCACCTTGCTTCATCCTTCATTCAGTGTCACTGCTTTATTAAACAGTTTATTATGCAAGTCTAAGTAAAAATACAACACAAGAATTCCTGAACTGTTAGATGGACAACCACAGTGATTAGCACAACAGTTATTGTGTATTCACCTCTGGGGTTTGTTACTAAAATAAGTGGAAGCTCCTCAGAGTTTTTTGGCTGAAAAAGGCAACTAATTGTAAGCAAGGGTAACCAAATTAGTAGTAACAGTTCTTACTGTTTTATAGCTAAAAGTCACTAGACAGATTACATTTGAGGAAAAACTATCTTTAATCCAGAGCTGCTGTACATATGATTTCCTTCTGGGGGATGTCATTCTGCTTGACCAGTGTAGTTGCAATGAAGAAACACATACAAAGAAGGTTAGAAGATAAATATAATTAACTATTACCTTGGTATTCTGAAGTTTTCTTGATCAGTGCAGTATATGTAAAGAAACCCAGAGAGAGAAATGTCAGAAGATTTACTACAATTAAGTATTACCTTCAGCATAATATAACACACCATAACAAATTACAATCAGTACTTCAGTTACAATTGGTTTAGATTTTGATTTCTTCTTTCTACTGATTGCTTTCTGGCAGCCAGTAACATTAAACTTAGTAAGACATTCCTATGTCTATGCAATTCACAGCCAATGACCCCGCTCAAAATAATTATTTGCCTAATTATAACAATTTGATCCTCCAATATTTTTTAGCAAAGCACTATTTGAAGATTTTTAAAATCTGCAAAACTTGTTACATTCCAAGCACACACGTTCCAAATTGTTTATCTTTCCCATTACACCTCCAGCATTTCCTATCTACCTGAGGAAAAATTTCTCTAAGGTCTGCTTTGGGTATAAAAAAATCTATCTAAACACTTCCAAGCAAAAATCCCAACCCTTCTGGACGTTGCCTCATACTTAGGAGATGTAGATATGTCTTTGCATTGCTTTTTGGTACTTAACCTTCCCAATCTTTTCTAACTCCCTCCAGTTGAGTCTTATAATCATTGTGTAACATGGTGTGTCCTAGTAATTATCCTTTTTAAACAGCTTCTTCTGTTCTAGAATTAATTCATTTGCCGCCTCGACTTCTATGTGGCCTTATTTTGACTCTGTTAACTTTCTATCACTATTTACATGCTCCTACTACTTGCTTTGCTTATTTTCTGCAGTAAAGTGCATCTCCCTCTTGTCTATCTCATTTTTTCATTCCCATGTTGGCTAAGTTATTAGAACACTTTCTGCTACTTTATGAAGATACTGTTCTACATTAAAAACTAACTCCTTCCTTATTTTTTTTTTTTATCATCACCCCCTTCAACTTTGATTTATAGCCCTCTGCTTGTATAATGTATATGACCCTTAAATGCATAGCCATAACATATTCCCAAAATTCCAGGTATTAGAATTTAATTTTTATGGGATAAGATTGTGTGTTTGGTCAAAAACAAAATTAATAAAAAAAGGAATGGGAAAGTTCTTGAACTAAGTAGTATCCTTGACTGCATTACAAAATTATGAAATAAATAGGTTCAATAAGGACAAAGGATTGTCAGTAACTTTATTGTGTTACTTCAGGCTAGCATACAACAGTTTATGTGGGCATAAAATAGGCCTGTGCCTTGAAAAATTACAAATACGGAAGTGCACCATGTCCATTTGGGTTAACACACCATGGGATCATAAGCCCATAGTAAGCTCACACTGTATCAAATGAATTAGAAAACTATTGATACATGAATACAAGATGCAGCAACATATGTCCAAAAACATCTAATTGAAACAAGCCACATCATTGAAACCATCAGGAAAAATGGGCCAACTGTAATTTTTAGAATAATCAAAGAGTGGGCAACTCAGATCAATAGCCATATCTTTCTTCTGATCAAAATTTTCTATATCAACTCCTGAATAAAATTCCAAAGAATCATAATATCATACCAGAATATAAACAATAGACTTCCTTATAATGACCTTTTTGCAAAAAAATAGGTATAGTTCTTTCAAATTCTTTACTCTTGTGGGACTAATATTGTTGCATTTTTCCAAAAGTTCTGAAAAGTCTAAAATAATGTGCATCTTGTAGACTAATAATTCTTCTAAGTTTTACCATCAAAATATACGTGTCCATGATCATGAAGAGACTTAAAACACATCCCAACTTGTTTTTTTATGCTCAGTTAGGATTTATTCTTTCAAAGTAAGTACAAAACAACAGGGAAATTGTTTTATCCATAGTAGATTTGGCTAAATATCAACAAGGCCTCTAATCATGGTTTTAAGTCCATTTGCTGAAAATACATTTGACTCATTTAGTTAAAATTATTGTTTTGCTGCATTAAAAGCTATGGACTTCCACCTAATTGTGCTGGTATATCTGAATGTGTTCCTTTATGTCTGAGAGTAGAAAGCTTTACAAAATTAGAAAACACAGATGTTGTCTTTCTCTAATTTGTGTTATTCAAACCAAGTAAATTCTTGGCAACCAAATAAGCTTCCATTAACTGTTCAAGTTTTCATACTGCTAAAACACAGGTGAACCAGTTCTACCAATTGCTTATTACTAGTACTTAGCGTTCTAATACTCAAGCATCAACTTTCCATAATATAAAGGATCTATAACATCAATTATACTGATCTCTGACATAAAAACAAACCCTTCCAGAATAATGGCACTGTTAATAAATTGCCACACTATAAGCGTTGTTCCATAACTCATAATATGCTAAGGAAAAAATCAAATTTGCAATGTTTAGAACTATATTTAACTCCAGTTTTAGATCAAACTAGACTTTTAAACAATGTCACCACCAGAATACAGATTGTTATATTGTGAGACTCATTTGAAGACAGTCTTACAAATATAAAAGCTGTAAAAACTACTTTCCTGCTCTAAACAACTTACATTATGTAGACAATATCATTAAGCTCCAAAGAAATCTCCATTTTTATGTTACTTCAGAGAGGGAGAAGGATTAATAATTGACATTCTTTGGGCCTCATTAAATTCAGAACTCCAATATAATAGCTGACATATACCAGGAGGTTGTTTAAATTTTGAAGAATTATCTCAGTGCTCTTTGGCATTGATATTAAGTTAGTCTTTCCAAAGAAATCTTAATTATAGAGAAATTTGGAAGGGGGTCTATATCAGATAATCAAACTTTCAAAAGTCCGACTGTCATATGGTCAACACCATATGATCGAACTGTTAAAAGTTCAAACATCTAATAAAAAAAAAAACTACACAAATAACCTACCTGAATGTTTTAAGCAGGGGGGCAACCACCCCTGCACCCCCACACCACACGTTCTTTAAATATACCAACTCAGAGATTGCACTACAGTGCAGAAAGGGAAATCTTCCCATTCCACACTGTACGGAGATCTCCATTAAAATGTTTGAACTTTCAAACATTCGATCATATGGTGTCGACCATATGACACTCAAACTTTTGAAAGTTTGAATATCTAATATAGACCCTTTAGAAGGAACTTATGTTGTGCTTGCCCTACAAGCATTGGCTTTTGTGTACTATTTTCAGAAAGCTTTAGGTATCAGTAGACTTATCACATGAATAACTTTTACCTTTAGCTCTTGGCAGCCAAACATGATTCTAGCTAATTTATGATATGCAAACCCAGTTCATTAGGAGTGCAAGTGTCTTATAGTCTTTCGCTTTCTCTCCAAGCAGTTGGTATTTCTGTTTCTTTTGATTAACAAAACAGCATAATTTACTCCAGGTCTCACTTCATGATACTTTCTCAGTAGAATGTTCACTGTCTTTCTCTTTGGATTAGTGATCCAAAATAAATAACCCTGTGATGTCATCTCACATAATATCGGAATTTTAAATAAATTAGTTTCAGTGACAGACAGTTTGGAAAAAATCAGGCAATATAACATATACATATCAATTTTCCTCAGATAACCATGGACCAAAAATGCCAGAGTTAAGAAAACAGATGGCCTGTTAATATAGTTATATAACAAATAAGCTTTAATCTGTCTCAAATAACTACAGACCAGACATACTACAGTTATTTATTTATTTGACATTTGTTTACTGGGATAGTCCAAGTGGGTCAACAGAACCTATTTTCAGCAGAGGCTCGGGGAGAAAATCTCCAGTTATAGACATGTATAATAACAATAAACATAATCATGGCAATCCAAACATCTTACAGTAACATCACATAATTCTGAAGTACAGATTAGTGAGTTTTTCAGGAAACCTTCAGAGTAAAAGGAAAAGTTGAGAGTTGGAGAAGAGTGTGGGAGTTGTGCCTAGGAGATGAAATAAAAAGTGGGATTAACCTGGAGTCATGCAGATGCACAGCCATGTGCTATTTAGATATTGTTTTAAAGAAGCTTTGAAGGCTTTTAGGCTTGGAATTGATCTTATAGCTGGAGGGAGAGAATTCTATGCTTTTAAAACAGAGAATTATTAGAGACACTACCCTGGTCTTTTTGTGGGTTTATAGAGTGTTAATAGATTTTTGTCCTCATATCTTAGGGCTTTGTTAGGCTGGTAGAGTTTGACTATGTCCCCTGGTGATGGGCAGCCTGTGGGTTTGTAGATAAGTCTGTGAATAGTTTGCAGTTGAATATAGCTGAGTTGATTGGCGAGTTCAAACCTGTTAGATTGTTGTAGTGATTGACAGTGATGTGGATGGTATTTAGAATTAGTGGCAAACTTTGCAACTTTGTTATAGCATTGTTGCAGTGTGGATTTAATACAAGTTTGTAAGTTGGTTAGAATAGTAGCACCATAGAATAGGGAGGGGACTCAGAGAGTTTTAGCCACTGAGTGGTGCACAGCTACAATTATCCCACTCCACAAGGGGGGATCCATCATGGATCCTGGGAACTACCGCCCCATCAGTCTGACAAGCCTGATCTGCAAGGTCATGGAATGTATTATCATGGAACTTATAAACAAAGACATTGGCAACCTTCAAACACTAGACCCCACCCAGTTTGGGTTCGTGAAGGGCCGATCTTGTCTCCTGAACCTGATTGACTTCTTTGAATCAGTCTCCAGAGCCATAGACAAGGGTAAGGTAGTCCACACAGCCTATCTGGACCTTGCCAAGGCCTTTGACACCATCCCCCACTCTGGAATCATAGATAAACTTACTAAGCTGGGCATTAATCCCTACATCACTCGATGGGTTGCCAACTGGCTTACTGACAGAACCCACACTGTAAAAGTAGCTGACTCCAAATCCAGCTCCAGACAAGTGACAAGTGGAGTACCTCAGGGTTCAGTCCTGGGACCACTCTTGTTTGGCATCTACTTCTCTGAAGTACAGGCCAGTACTAAGGGACTCTGGCTAACAAAGTGTGCAGATGACTACAAACTGGGAGCCATTATTGAATCTCCAAATGATGTGGATACTCTACAAAAGGGCCTTACAGAAACAGATGCTTGGTGCCAGAGCCATGGGCTCAAGCTCAATGCCAAGAAATGTATAGTTATCCCCTATGGGAAAAAAATGTACCTGTGAATTACCACATAGGTGGCAGTACACTAAACACCGAAAGTGTGATAAGAGACTTAGGGACACATGTGGACAGTGGTCTCATCTTCGATAACCACATTGCCACAACAGTCAGGAAATCCTTCTATGTGGCACACCTCATCACTAAGGGCTTTTCATTTAGAAAAAAGGAGGTCATTGTCTCACTGTACTCATCTCTCATTAGACCCATTATAGAATACAATGCCCCATTTGGTATGTACCTCTCAAGACACCTGCAACAACTGGAAAGGCCACAGAAATACCTCACTAAAAGAATCAAAGGCCTAAAGCAGATGCCCTATGCTGGCCACCTTAAAAAACTCCAGCTATACTCTGTTGCATATCATCTACTCAGAGGCAATCTCTGCTTAACATACAAGGCCATGTCAAACCCAGAGCTGTTGGACATGCTACACTTAAAAAAATCCCAAACCCTCAGTGCCACACACTCCAGGGATCTAAACCTTGTTACCACAATAAACAAAACATGCTGGAGGGATAGGTTCCCGACCCAGAGACTCCCCAGACTCTGGAACAGACTGCCCATACATGTCAAGCAGAACGCCTCTTTGGCCGTCTTCAAAAGGAACTTTGACGATTGGATGGGAGAAAGGAAATTCAACCCAGGACTCATGTCAGTCACCCTGCTAGACAGGGGTCCAGGAAGTAAATAGTGTGGGAAGAAATAGCCAGGGAATTGTTATGGCTAGGCTTGTATAGGCCCTAGGGCCGATAGCCTGGTACCAACCTATGAATTTATGACCCTATAAGCTTGGTTGAGGTATTTAGGAAGTGTTTATTTCAGTAGAGAAGTCCTAATTTCTGTTGTTTTCTTAATATTTTGTTGAATGTGGAGGTCAAAGTAAAACAGATGTCCTGTTGATATACTCATACATGTCTAAAGTAATCGTTGTATAATTATATAACCCACACACTTTCCAGAGATACAAACCCATCATCTTGACCAAGTATTTCCTCTCCTCATTGACTATAAAACAAAATGTTCTTAAGAGATCCCCCTGCATTCAAACATGTTATCTGTACGGATATTCCCAAATCACAGGGGCTCTTTTTTGGCTTCATTTATCTGCACCTAAGGCATTAACATCAGCTAGAAAACTGCAACTCTCTCTACATATGAAAATTTGTAACAACTACTTAACAAGATTTATAACATGGAAATTAATTTTAAACAGATGATGGGTCTTCCTTATCTACCTAGAAATACATTATAACTTAAACCTGGCCTAGTACTAGCTCTGTTTTTATTTGTGATATTCTAATGACTGTATTAAATTTATTTTTTAAATTATAGTTCACTAGTTTTAAAATCATTTACCACATTCATAGGCTAGTTTGCTATAACTGATACACTGATTTTAGACATAAGTAAGTCAGAAGTAAAGCTGGTGAAAGTCAACTGACCCGCTACTTTTTCTCACTGAACACATTCATATTTAATTCTCCATTTTCTTTAACAAATGCATATACTGAGCATATAATTTTGCTATTCAGTGAATATAGGTTTTAAGCATCAAATGATGTTCCTCAAAACTATAAAACCGTATGTCCTGATGTAGTACTCAGAATGTTTTTACAATGTTTACTAATCATTGATAGGCTAGTGTCCTACACAGGACAGGTTCTGTATGTTGGTACATTTTGCTTGCTAGAAGATGTTCCAGGTCCACTCAGGAGCCTGATTAGGATAAAGCAGATATTAGACCATAAATGAATGTTTGTTGATGTGTGAAAATAACTGACAGTGCTGTAACACTATAATGTTGCTTATATGTCAAGTGCTATTTTAATACCTAAATAGGGCTCTTCATTTCCTACTTTTCTCATAAATTGCATTCTTGCTCCCTCTCATCTTATCTCATTTGCATTAAATAAATAACAGAGTTATTAAAACAGTAAGGGAAATACATTTAGAAGTGAAACCCCGCAAGTATTAATCTCCAAAACAATACATGGGAGATTAAAAAGGCTTTTTTTTCCTCAAAGAGCACTCTTACTAACATAATATTGCTTTTAATGGTCCCTAGTTATTATTGCATGACAATAGGAAGGGTAGTTCATAGGTATGAATATCAAGGATCTATTGACCTCCAAGAAGCCTGCCTAATTCACTCATGCGAGCATGCAAGCACATAACTGTGTGTGTGTGTGTGTGTGTGTGTGTGTGTGTGTGTGTGTGTGTGTGTGCGTGTGTGCGTGTGTGTGTGTGCGTGTGTGTGTGCGTGTGTGTGTGTGTGTGTGTGTGTGTGTGTGTGTGTGTGTGTGTGTGTGTGTGCACGCATGCGTGCACATTTGAATCAACATTATTTCTGAAGGAAGGCAATGAGTGATTTGTTCCTACTGTATGCTGAAGCTTATTTCATATTCTTGGAAGGCCTTGCATAATCTGTCTGTCACTTGCTTCTATTATTTTAAGCATTAGGTATGATTTTATATATGTATTAGGTAGCATTTAAAAGGTGAAAATTATGATGTCACTGAAAGTAAGTCTGTTGACTACTAGGGCAGCTTATGGATCTGAAGTTACCTGTTCTGATCCAGTCATTCAAGAAGGGCCCTGCATGTCTCAGAAGAGGACATTGGAACATTCCAGAAAGTTTAGATAGTTGGTGTAATAAAAGGCTTTAATAAGCAAAAACTGTAACAGAGGATTCAGAGTCAGTGGTGGGGGGCAGAGACAATGTGACAAGAATAAAGCTAATTTGAGATTCATTTTTGGAAATCCTAAAATGGGAGGGAGAGTGTTATAAACAAAGAGCAGAGAAGGAAAAGCCTGAAGCTGGAAGGAGTACAAAGAGTTATAAGGACAACAAGAGAGGCTTGTGGGATGGTAAAAAGAGGAAAGCTCCTAGACGAATAAGCAGCTCAATGTGAAATGACTGAAACATGAGTTATTAAATCATGTTTGTGTAAAGTGATAGTTCTTCTGACTCAAAAATGCTAAGTATCCCCCCATGTAGATGTTTATTACCACACTTCTACTGTTCCACATATTACAAACAAGTGTGGTTTCCTCATCTCAAGGAACATAAAATACTTATTTTTTGTGGCAAAAAATATTTGTTTTCCTTTCTTTGAAGTGTGATGGTATGCTCTTAGATTTCCCTATTCATATATTTGTGTTAACTGTTTCTGTGATTTTTTTTTTCTTTTTTCTTTTGCTAGGGTAAGTCGGCTTTAATTGAAGCACAGTTTTTGAAACACAGAAGGCCAAAGATGCAAAAATGGCAGAGCATATTGTCTATTTATAAAATCACAGAAGTGGATTAATTCAGTCTATACCACCTTCCTTAATATATATCAAATAATTAATCACCATCAGATGTAATCACAGAACAGCAGAAGTATGACCAGCAAACAGTTTTCTCACTGGTACATGAGCACAGCCCCTGTATGTAGTCTGCTACCCACATATAAATATATAAATCATGGCCATTCTTAACGTGCTCAGTTACTGCAGTATAGAAAATGAGCAAAATGTTGGGAGGGTGGCCTAATGGTTACTGTATTTACCTTCCAAGCACAAGGTGTAGGGTTTGAGTCTCACAAGGGTTAATTGGCTAAGCTTAAAATGGCTCACAAGAGCAGTTAGCTTAGTACTAATCAATGAACTTATGTAATATTAAAATGTTTGCAACTGGGAAAGTAATGACACCTTGCTAAAAATATTCTAGTTACAAGGCTCCACCAATTACAGAAAACTGTAGCAATGACAGAGATTTTTTTTGTTCTTAAACAAACCATTCTCTTTCTTCTAGGTAATGCAGTCATAAAAAGTTAAAATATCATGCAGAGGAAGAATAGCATTTTGCATGGTGTTGCTGGGATGGTTTGTCCCCCAGCCAGAAACTGTATAAAACATATCCTGTTGATTAAAAATGATATGCATTACATCACGTGTTGAACGTTCTGTTTCATGATTTAAAAGCTTTCTGCAGTTTTTCTTGTCCTCACCATTTGGTCTTGATATTTTCATATTCTGGCAAAGCTGATATAACCTAATGAAGCAACTTTTAAATTTTGCTTGTCAATGTATGACCCACAAAGTTTGTTTCACTGAGTAGTATGATATTTAGTATGTTTCATTTAATTGCATTGGTCGAAGTGTTACTGCTGAAATGTTATAATGTCATAATTCTGAAGGTAGTTTCAAATCCTGCAGCCTCCCACCAACCACATAACAGGTGAAAGTGAGGGATTAAATAAAAAAAAGTATGTGTATATATATATATATATATATATATATATATATATATATATATATATATATATATAGGGGAAGTGTAGTGTACCTGTGCTGTGCAGTAATTACCTACCATAGTTCATCTATATTAAGTATAAGAGCCACAAACAAAACAGTTAATATTAAATGTTTGTTTACTGCAGAATCACAATATCAGTCAGCAAACAGTTGTGAAATGTTAGTGCATGTTGGTAACAAAAACATACCCTATGGTTTTGTGCAAAATAAGACGTATTCAGTCACTACCTCTCAGTACACCTACTTTTGATAGCCTGTCTGGGTAATCAGGTGTCAAACTGCATGGTCATAGTAACATAGTTGTGAAGTACCTGGGAAGGGCAGTAGCAGCTGTATCATTTAACACTCTGTGATGTAAACTGAAAGCTGCAAACACTGATGTCAGGTATTAATGGCATCTGTTCAGATACTTTTGATAAGATACCTTGCTCTATCTGTTTTTCAGACAGCTCATGGAGAACAAGATTACAACTATTGAAAGGGGAGCCTTCCATGACTTGAAAGAGTTGGAAAGACTGTAAGTAAATTATATATATTTACAACAGCAAGTTACTATAGCATCATTTAGATACACTTGGGGTTTAGCACCCTTATGCAATTTTCTGTTTTTGTTTTTTTTTGGTTGATGGATATATGTTTTACTTCCTTAATTATCAGTTAAGAGATGGTGCTGTTTCTTCTTGAAGTTAAATAAGTGCTCATAGCATGTATTTTAAATGCAAATAAGCTGTTGATAATCATAAATTTGCTTCAGTCATTAGGCTTGTGGTGAGAAGAAAGTTTAAATTCATTTGCAGTGTCTCATTAATTTGTTTGGTTATCTTGGGCAAGGAATTCTCAAGAAAAAGAATCCAGAAGGAGATGCTTTCTGGTTTTTGAAATATCATGACAATGTTATTACATGGTGATACTGCAATAAAACAAATGGCTAGTGTCTAAACTTGAGTACCAGAAAATATTAAGTAGTTATACAACGTATTCTATTCTTTTTAATTTTGATTTATAATGTTTTATAAGTATGTTTTCTTTTTGGTAACTGCCATATTTTGTTTGTAATGTCATGACTTCATGAATGACAGCAAAGAGTAAGAATATGGTAAATACTGAATGCGGTAGTGTGAACAGATGCATTTTCAAATGAATACCTCAGGGTTCCCATGCTGGGACCGCTCCTATTTGGCAGCTACTTCACTGAGGTAAGGCTAATGTCAGGGGCCTTTCTCTGACCAAATTTACAGATGACTGCAAATTGGGAGCTATCCAAGATCTCCCTACATCATAGACATCTTACAATAGGTATGACACAAACAAATGACCGGTGTTGAAATCATGGATTAAAACTCAGTGCAGCAAAATGCATTGTACTGCCTTTTGGGAAAATGTCCACTCAGGCTAATTACTCCATCAATAAGATACACCTAAGGGATGACCTGGTAGTCAGGGAGCTGGGAACATATGTAGGCAGTAATCTGGCCTTTGACCAACATGTGACCAAGCTAGTAAGAAATCATTCTGTATTGCCCAATTTGTAAGTAAGGGCACGGCATCTAGGTCCAAGGAAGTCATAGTACCACTTTATTCAGCCCTTATCTTACCCATCATTGAGTATAATGCCCTGTTTGGCATGTACCTGACCAGACATATGCAATAGTTGGAATACTCACAAAGGTTACATACCAGGAGAATCCAGGCTATAAACACATTGTCCTATATGAATCACCTTAAAGCTCTATATTTATACTATGTCTGCTAAGCATTACTGCAAGTTGATCTATGGCTAGCATACAGGGCATTCTCAGATCAATCTTTGATAGGCCTTTTGCACATCCACAAAATGAACAGCATCAGAACCACTAGATCCAAGGATTTAAATTTTGCTTGTGGCATAAATAAGACATGCTGGCAAGATATGTGTCTCAGGGAATCTCCCATGCTCTAGAACAGACACCCCATCCATGTGAAGCAGAGTCCATCTCTAACCCTATTAAAGTGTAACCTTGAACAATGGATGGGAAATTGGAAATTCACCCCACGTCTGCTCTCTATGTCTCTAATAGACAGAGCCAGACAGGAATGCCCAAACTAACATACCCCCCTACATAACCTCTAGAAACTTCCTAGCTAACTTAACCCCTCCTAATAAACTCCCATGATGCACAGAGACACAAATGGGCTGGATTGCATGAAGGCCCTGATGGTCGTTAACCTAGTATATACGCCTAGGAACCTTTGTGTATCATGGGTGTGAGTAACAGTGAGACCAGAATTCTCTAGTGTTTTACAGAAAAGCAGGGGTGTTACTGCACTATAAAATTTAGTGCAATTTAGCTGTCTGAAGAGCAGTATTGTTTGCAAAACGAGTCAAAATCTAAAAGTAATCTGAAAGGAGGTACTGTCATAAATTAGACATAAAATGTGATCAGAAAAAACACAGACTGCAGCAATCTGAGAACCATTAGCTCTTCTGTTGTGTGTGCATGTTCACCTAGTGCTCTGTTGTACAAGCAGCCATTTACAGATCTGACCCAATTCAGATCAGCATCTGTCAAGCTGCACTGCCTAGTGATCATGTTGATGTTCAACTATTGTGCATGTATCCTTGAAAATTAAATAACAGTCTTTGTAGTATATAGTGGTGTTATACATGTCTGACTGATAACAGAAGTCATGAGCTCTAAGATCTGTCAGACAGCAGAGAAATGAGTACCTTATCCTGACTAACATCCTTCATAATCTAACCATAAGTAAGCATAACAACATATCCAGGCAAATGATTAACTTAAGTCACTCTTACTGAGCTGAAATGAGTAAAAATTATAACTTTTTGAGAACTTGCATTTTTCCCCTCTGGTCCAAGCCTACTACAGCAGCAGCAGACAAAATATGCTGTGTATATAACCTACATTTAACCAGTTGAAATGCTTGTACAAGTTTAACTGCACAAAGAACTGACATATGTAACATGGTGTACTTCAATCTCACTGGCATTTACTGGCATGAGTCTCAAAATCAGTAGCAGTCATTTAATTGGGTATTTTAAATATCCTTTTTGAAATCATGATAACATCTTCTTTTCTAAATACTATGTATGCATTAGTGTCATTGGTTCTCCTAACAGTAATAAGCAGCAGAGCTTTATAAATCTGAAGGCATCAGGCATAACTTGGGATGTTTCTACAAGACCCATTCTGGGACTATGAAGACTTTCTTTTCTATTTTGGCTTGTCCATGTTCATAACAGTGAACTGTGAACTGTTCAGCAGCATGATTAATGTGGTTTGTAGCACATTGCTATGTCCAGTGGTACACAGTGTTAATGTTCTATGTGTACTGACCACTCTGTGTGCCTTCTGGTGTCAAAAAACATACTAAACATGTAAAGAATTATGTTTATTCTGCTGCTTTTACTAGTGTGTGTGTGTGTGTGTGTGTGTGTGTGTGTGTGTGTGTGTGTGTGTGTGTGTGTGTCTGTATATATATATATATATATATATATATATATATACACACACACACACACACACACACACACACACACACACACACACACACACACACACACACACACACACACACACACACATATATATATATATATATATATATATATATATATACAATTATGTTGGGTGGATAGTAAAGGAGACAGCAATGTGCCATCTGCTGGTTCTTTCTTGATTGTGTTGACGTATGCCACCTAACCAAGATCATCAGCACATTTCTGACCACACGTGGTGACATTTTACAGGCCTGACAACTATCTTACAAACTTGGAAATAGCTGGTATTGTGTAAAACTGTTGTCAGCCTTCAATATAAGAACATGAGATAATGGCCCTGTTTTTGCAACCATCTTCTTTTAGAAATAAAACAGCATTTGTACACCCTGTGCAAAATTGCTGCACAGCCAAAGGACCAGTTTCCATTCCATACTGTGCTCCTACAGACCTAAACTGGTGACAGTATACCAAGATGTATTGTGCAGCCACATCCACAATCACATTTTAGTGAGATTTTGTGGGTAATGTGGCAAACAAGCAGGCATTTTGTTGGCAAAAAGATTAATGTTACAGGTATGATATAATAGTAAACTGATACTGCCATGTTCCTTATTTACTCCGATTATTGTACATATTATGTTGGAAATTTATGTTCCTGTATGTATGCTCTTGGGGATTGCAATGTATCTATACAGTGAGTTTTCAACCTATATAACCTCTTAGAGAGGCTAGAGGAGTAGAAGTTACAATATGAAAATCATCCTCATATAAACAAATCAGACATGGAAGTGGGTACAAGCTGAAAATGGCTCTCTGACCCAGTCAGATTTTCCCAGTCACCAAATCTCAATAAATAAATAAATAAAATAAATAACTGATGATAACATGATAAAAAATAAAAATGGGGGCATATGTGCAGTATATAAAGACACTTTATACACTGATTTTTATACTTGACAAAATACATTTTAGAAGAGAGATGGAAGATGTTAAAACTTTTTCATTATTGTTTTAGGTGCAGTAGCAAATTAGTGGGGAAATGTATTATATAACAGACTCCTTACAGTGACACTCAGAGAATACACAAAAAAATTATGGAAACGGACATATGAGAAAAACACTTTTTGTAGTGCAATTTGTAGCAGAGATGATTGTAACTGGAGTAAAAGAATAACCAGAGGCATAAGCAAGGACACATTTTTGGGGATTGTTGAATGGTATCATTCCATTTTCTTGGTCCTGCTTCTGTGCCTTTATTATTATAGTGGTGCTCTTACACCAAATGTCTGAACCTGCGGTTCCTCTCATACTGAGCAGGATTATTATTGCAACAACACATCATCAGTAGGGTAAAACTGACCTGTTTCACAATGGTCTAAACCCAGCTTATGTGAACAATCCAACGCTTGGTGAATTCTGCTTCATAATGATAACAAGAGCTGACATTGAAGGATCAAAAAGCGATATTGCTATGAACGCATGGCTGCCACAAGCTGGTTATCCCTGTGGTAACTTTTTTGTCACCTCCTGCTTAAAATCGTAAAAGCCAGAAGGATCATGAGGTCCTGCTTTCATGGTCTGTATTCATACTGGAAATCAAGATGACACAAGCTTTTGCCCTTCTGCCCCACGGGAGGTTTCTGCCCTCCCTGAGCTCACCTTAGATACCTGCATTACTCTTTGGCAGGTGTAGTCATTTAGAAGAAAACTCAATCATGACAATAGAACAAAATGGTAAAAAAAAAGAAGTCATATGGAATAAATGACCATCTGTTGTTAAATAAAGTCATAATATAATGGAGAATTGTAAAGGAGGAAGTATGGCATGGACAGATTACAAAAAAAAGCATTTGACAGTATCCCACATTAATGGATAAAGGAGTGCTTACATATGTATAAGATACTCCCTGCATTGATCAATTAGATTACAGTGACTATGAAAGAGTGGAAAACCACTTTGCAGCTAAACCATGATAGAGGACAAATTATTATCCCAGGGATAAAAATTCAAAGGTAGATATTCCCGGATGACTCTTTGTTACCGTTGCTCTTTTTTATCTTGCTTTAAACCATTAAGCTGTCTGTTTAACAAATCAGGTTATGGTTATAACTTGGCTTCCAGAAAACAACAAAGTGTAATGACTCCTCATCTTCTTTTTGTGGATGATTTAAAACTGTATTGTTCCTCAGATGAGGAGCTGAAAACACAACTGGAAGTGGTCAAAACTTTCACAGATGATATAAGAATGTTATTTGGTCTTGATAAATGTGCAAAAGTATCATTTAAAGGAAGAAAACTGCAGCACAAAAAATATAATTCTTTAGACGGAATGTAATTTAAAGGAACTTGAGCAGGAGGGAATTGATGAAGGATTGAGAATAAAACATGAGCAGATGAGAACAAAACTTAGTAAGGAATATTTTAGAAGACTAAAATTAATACTGAAAACAGCCCAGATATCTAGGAACAAAGTCCAAGCTATAAATCAATTTGCTCGTCCACTTTTGACTTACAGTTTTGGGGTGAGTGACTGGCCCCAAAATGTATTGGATCAGTTGGACAGGAAAACAAAAAAAAAATGTTTCACACTTATCAAATGATAAGTAAAAAATCAGTGTGTATACCAATATTATATACTCCTCATTCTGAAGGAGGTATGGGCGTCCTCGAAATTTATTACATGTATAGATTTGAAGTTGTAGGACTTTATACATATCTGCTGACCTCATCAGATCCAAACATAGTGAAAGTTTTGGCACATGAAAACATGTTCTTGTAGTCTAAGATGACTTCTCTGCTTAGTTCAGCAGAAGCATATTGCTGTCAAGCAGGAATGGAAACCAAACCAGAAGCAGACAAAAATAAGGCATCAATTCAATGTAGCAAAAAAACATAAGAAAAAATATAAAAAGAAGTATCAGATGAGAAAGTAAGAAATGTGGAAAAGTCAAAAATATAGTTGCAAGTACAGAAAATTCATGGAACAGCCTCATGTTGATCATGATCTGATACAGGAATGGTTAAGGAGAGGTGAACTTAAACCAAAAGTTGAAAGGTTAATATTGGCGGCCATACCTCTCAACCGTACTGAATTCCTCGGTAAATACCGGTTTGAGGGCAAAATACTGGGGGTGCCACGAATTCTCGAGTGGCCCCTTTAATTTCCGAACTTCCCGGGTTTTGTTTTTTTACAAGTGACATCATCACGTGCAGGGTGTGCAATGATGTGCAGGCAGACAGCCTGTCAGAATGCCTGATGTTAATTTAACTTGCTGGCTGCTACAGACTGGGCCGCATGGCGCGTGTTACATAGGCAGTGCATCTTGTTCCCAGGGTCCTCCACCTCCAGATGAGGCAAAAAAAAAACAAAGAAAGACTGTTTGGGGGCTTAAAATTCTGTTTACTGGTCCTTTGCTTTATATGCAAGAGAAACACAGCAACGCCATTTACTCGCTGCTGTTTTCCTTCCTTAATCTGTTTTGCTGCATTGATGTGCAAGGAGAAGAAATCTGTTAAGTGAAGCTAGTGCAGAGCGAGAGAGAGAAACAGCACAGCAGTCATATTTCTGAAAGGGAAACTACATCTATTAAGCAGCAGTAAGTGTATATTTGTGATACCTGTGTGTGTCTGCTGAATCTGTTTTATGTGCTGCATCTGTATGGGCTCAACTTTCTAAACGTAGTGGTAAGAAGAGAAACGTGGCATCTGTTAAGCTACATTTTTCCCGAATCTGTTAAGAAACGGCAGTGATATCTGTTAAGCTACTTTTACTTTTTTTTTCTCTTTAGTTGTTATGATTGCCATTTCTCTTTCTAGTATTATCTGTTTTATGTGCTGCCGTTTTTATGTGCTGCAGAGAGAAACAGCAGTCATATCAGTTAAGCTAAGGCAGTGTTAATACTTTCAGAGAGAAACGGCAGTCATAGCTGTTGTTACTTTTACTTTTTTTCTCTTCAGCTGTTATGACTGCTGTTTCTCTTTCTAGTCACATTTATTAAGCTGCAGTAAGTGTATATTTGTGACTGCGTTTGGAAAGTTGAGCCCATGCAGATGCAGTACATAAAACAGATTCAGCAGACACACACAGGTATCACAAATATACACTTACTGCTGCTTAACAGATGTAGTCTCCCTTTCAGAAATATGACTGCTGTGCTGTTTCTCTCTCTCTCTACACTAACTTCACTTATTCAGGCATGTCCAAGGGTCAGCTCCCAGTGTTCTCTCCTGTCTATCTGATGAATCTGGGCATCTTGGGGCAATGTAGAAATTGCCTCATGTACACAGACAACCCTCTCCTCCTACCACACAACACTACAACCTGTGAGAGATGCACTTATCTAGCCAAACTGGAGGTAAAGCTCTCTTCAATCAAGACTGAACTTGACAGTCAAGAGGAGAAGGTAAACATTTGCACCACACCACACTCGTCACATAGTCTCACTAAATCTACAGCACCAAAATCCACACATAGAAACACAAAAACATTCGCGGAGGCTCTCAATAATAATCAGCTCAAGCAACAGAGACCTCCAAAGCAGAAATGCAAGCAACCTGCACCCCCAACACAACCCAAATGACACATAGTCCACAGTGTGCCACTCAACCACAGCTCATAAGGCAAAACAACATACCCAACACACTAGTCATAGGTGACTCTATAGTCAGGCACACTGATGTCCCACTCACCAGGGTAAACAAGGAGAAGGTTAATGTCAGCTGCCTGTCAGGTGCCAGGATCCACCACATAACCCACACACTCAGGTCACTCCACAACAAGTACAAATATGACTCTGTCATTGTCCATGTTGTTGTGAATGACCTGAGATGTACCTCCCTGGACTACATGAAAAAAGACATGGAAGAGTTCTCCGATCTTGTAGCCCAGGCAGGTATGACCCTAGCCCTAAATAGCATTCTGCCATAACCCAGAATGATGCCGCAGTACAAGGACAAAATGATTGACTTCAACAATTGGCTAAGCTTCTGGTGCCATTCTAAAGGGATCCAGTATCTGTCTGCCTGGGATGATATGGCCGGCAGACCATGATGCTTTGCCAGAGATGGCCTGCACCTGTCACCCCTGGGATTCCGGATACTGGCTAAGGTTCTTGCCGCCCCTATAGTGCCTTTTTAGGCAAGGTTCAAATGACAAATTCACCACCATAACAGGAACAGGCAAGCAAAAACTGAGGGTGATGCTACTCAATGCTAGAAGTCTAAATCTCAAAATGCACTCACTCAAGGCACTCCTTAAAATGGAGATCATTGATATCTGTGCAATGACTGAGACCTGGTTCAAGGCTCCAGAGAGCACCTCTGCACTACCAGGCTATACTTTTATACACTTTTCGGCCATGTAACCTGGACCGGAACACCAAAGGCAGAGGTCTGTCCATAGTCATTAAGGATATCCACATCTCCAGGCTAGTTGCTCAGCATAATGCAGCCGAGGTTATCCAAGTGCAACTAACTCTGGGCAAAACTGCAATCCAAATTGTAGCTTGCTACAGATCACCCACCATGCCGCAGGATTCCCACTCCTCTTTTCTTGATATACTGGAAAATATTAGGGTTCAACCAGACACCCTAATAATGGGCGATTTCAACTACCCCATCATTAACTGGGAAAACTACTCATGTACCAACTCCTTTGCTCAACGCTTTCTGGAATTCATAAACTTCAATGCCCTGGATCAACTTATCCACACTCCCGCCAGGGGCAACAATATCCTAGATCTAGTCATTACCAACATGAGTGACCGGTGTTCCATACCTGAAGTCAATGCCTCATTAGTCTGATCCAACCATAAGCTAATTACCCTAGATATCCATATACTGCCCCCACCCCCCATTAAGGAAACCACGGTAAAAAAATTCTCCAAAGCCAACTTCATGCTTCTTAAGACAGAAGTGGTGAACTTCATGACACCCATGCAGATGGGCAATACAGTTACGACTACTGAATCCTACACAGTTGCACTTTATAAGCACTTACATGAGTGCATGGATCATGCTATCTCAAACAGAACCAAGATGCTAGCCTCCAAAAAAAAGGAAGCCAATCTGGTGGTCCCTTGCCATAAACAAACTGTACAACAAAAGGAAGAAACTGTTGCAAAAGAGAGTAAAATCCCATGAGTGGAGGAGCTCCCTGGTCAGCCTCAGTAAGAAGCTGCGATCCCTGATAAAATCCTCCAAAGCTAGTTACAAAAACAAAATCGCCACTGATTCTAAAGACAACCACAAAGCATTCTATAGCTATGTCAAGAATCTCAATGGCAACACTCAGATCTGCTCTGAGTTACAGCACAATGGCACTAAATATACAAACCCAACTGATATTGCCAACATCCTGGCAGATAGGTTCAGTACAAACTTTACCCCCCTCTTACCCCCTAAAGAGCCCATCTCTATACCGGAAGAATGCAAAGTTCCTGTAATCACGGCTGCACAGGTAAAAACCACACTCTCCAAAGCCAAGAACACAGCATCCATGGGACCAGACAACATCCCAGGCTGAATTCTACATGAACTACAGAACGAACTGGCACCCCACCTAAGTACCATTTTCAATCATAGCCTCACCTCAGGCTTTGTGCCTGCTGAATGGCGCACAGCGACAGTTATCCCACTCCACAAGGGGGGAGCCACCACAGACCCCGGGAACTACCTCCCCATTAGCCTGACAAGCCTGGTCTGCAAGGCCATGGAACGTATCATCATGGAACTTATAAACAAAGACATTGGTAATCTCCAAACTCTGCACCCCACCCAGTTTGGGTTTGTAAAAGGCAGACCATGTCTCCTAAACCTGATAAACTTCTTTGAAGCAGTCACCAAAGCCGTAGACAAGGGTAAGGTGGTTCACACAGCCTATCTAGATCTTGCCAAGGCTTTTGACACCCCCCCCCCGTCTGGAATTATAAATAAACTCACTAAACTAGGTATAAATCCCTATGTCACAAGATGAGTTGCCAACTGGTTCACTGACAGAACCCACACTCTGAAAGTAGCAGAGTCCAAATCCGACTTCAGACCAGTGACAAGTGGAGTACCACAGGGTTCAGTCCTGGGTCCTATCCTGTTTAGTATATACTTCTCTGAAGCACAGGCTAACACATAAGGCCTTTGGCTAACGAAGTTTGCAGATGACTGCAAACTAGGAGCCATAATCAAAACTTCTAACGATGTGGACATCCTACAAAAGGGCCTTACTAAGACAGATGCCTGGTGTCAAAGCCATGGCCTCAAGCTCAATACCAAAAAGTGCATTGTCATCCCCTTTGGTAAAAACTCTGTACCCATGAACTACAACATAGGTGGTAGTATACTTAACACCGAAAGTGTGATAAGAGATCTTGGGACACAGGTGGACAGTAGTCTCTCCTTTGATAATCACATTGCCACAGTAGTCAGGAAATCCTTCTACATGGCACACCTCATCACAAAAGGTTTCTCATCCAGAAAAAAAGAGGTCATTGTTCCCCTCTACTCATCACTCATTAGACCCATTATAGAGTGCAAAGCCCCTTTTGGTATGTACCTCACAAGACATCTACAACAACTGGAAAGGCAGCAGAAATACCTCACAAAGAGGATTACCGGCCTCAAACAGATGCCCTATGCAGACCGTCTCAAAAAACTCCAGCTTTACTCCATCGCATATCGCCTACTCAGAGGTGATCTCTGCCTAACATACAAAGCTATGTGAAACCCAGAGCTGTTGGACATGCTCCACTTAAAGAAATCCCAATCCCTCCGAGCTACATGCTCTAGGTACCTAAACCTTGTCACAACAATAAACAGAACATGCCGGAGGGATAGATTCCTGTCCCAGAGACTTCCCATACTCTGGAATAAACTACCTATCTATATCAAACAAACCTCCTCATTAGCACTCTTCAAGAAAAATCTTGATGATTGGATGGGAAATAGGAAATTCACCCTGGGAATCATCTCTGTGGCTCTGCTCGACAGTGACACAGGAAAATAATTCTCTTGGGTGGCAAATGCCAGGGTACCTTTTTGGCTGGGCTTGTATAGGCCCCAGGGCCGATAGCCTAGTACCTAACTATGAACCTATGAACCTATACCTGTGTGTGTGTCTGCTGAATCTGTTTTATGTATTGCATCTGCATGGGCTCCACTTTCAAAAGGCAGTGGCAAGGAGAGGAAATGTGGCATCTGTTAAGCTACTTTTTACCAAATCTGTTAAGAAATGGCAGTCATATCAACTTAAGCTACTTTTACTTTTTTTTTCTCTTCAGCTGTTATGACTGCCATTTCTCTTTCTAGTGTTATCTGTTAAGCTAAGGTAGAGTGGTGTGTGTCTGCTGAATCTGTTGAGCTGTTTTATGTGCTGCCATTTTTATGTGCTGCAGGGAGAAACAGCAGTCATATCAGTTAAGCTAAGGCAATGTTAATACTTTTCAGAGAGAAACAACAGTCATATCTGTTGAGCTAAGGCAGAGTGGTGTTTGTCTGCTGAATCTGTTAAGCTGTTTTCTGTGCTGCAGACAGAGAGAAACAGAAACAGCAGTCAGTCATATCTGTTGTTACTTTTATTTTCTGTTTAGCTGTTAATACTAGAGATAGTCATATCTGCTAAGCTAAGGCAGAGAGGTGTGTGATGAAGCTGTTTATGTACTGCATGGAGTGACATGGAGAGAAATGCGGCATCTGTTAAAGCTACTTTTTTCTGACTATGTTAAGAAATGGATGCTACTAGAGGGAGAAATGGCAGTCATATCTGTTAAGCTAAGGCAGAGGGGGAGGTGTGTGTGTGTGTGTGTGTGTGTGTGTGTGTGTGTGTGTGTGTGTGTGTGTGTGTGTGTGTGTGTGTGTGTGTGTAAAATGCTCCAGTTAGGTGTAATTGGTGATAGTTAGAGTGCCTCAAACCCTGTACCTTAGGTACAAGGAGCAACAGCTTAAATTCTCTACCTATACCACCACCACTTGCAATTTAAGGAGAAGTTTTACATTATGTCTGGAATGTTTAGCTTGTACTTTTGGTCTGTTCCTCTTAAAATTTGTGGTTTTCTTGCAAATCTATGAGAACCGAATTCACCAAATAATGATAACCATTTAAGTTTCAGTCTTCCAATCTTTCAGGAAACGTATGGTAACACAAAACATTTTATTCTAGCAACTTTTCTAAGATTATGCAAGCAATGTGTCCCTGGTTTTAGGCTTTTGCCAGATTTCTTGTGCTGCAGGGATAGAAAAGTTTAGTGCTGCTTGTGACAAGCCTGTTTTTGCTGTTAGTCAAACAACAGGTAAAATATTTGCTTTTGATGCAGAGGGCTGTGGGTTCTACTCCCATAGTATGTAGATGGATTGCTGATACTGTACTGTGTTGCACTTTTAAAGGGAATAGATGCTGCTGTCCTATGAATATCCAATTTGGCAGAGATATCTAGTAACTATGAACCTGTTGTCAGTTTGACATCCATTTCCTATTGTAATATTACTAGCTTATCATTTTTTAATGGAACATAGGCAATTTATTCCTCATGGGCAACAGGTACTTTATTTGTAGATGAAACAATGAAATATAAAGTTGTTTGCTAGCAGCAACCTATTCATTAGTTATAGATCCCTTTAACGTGGAATTATTTAGATGACTTTTACTTCTGCAGAGATTGTGCATATTTATTGATACTGGTTGACTGTAGAAGTTTGAGTAGACTTTTATGATGGAAATTTTCTGAATTGGGCAGTTTTGTTATTATTGGTTCATGCATTTTGTTTTATTGCTTACTGGAAAAATATTCAAAACAGTAAATTTAAAACACACTCTAACAAGTGTGCTGTATTATACAAGGAATATAATTTAATACAATCAGGAAGGTGTATCAAAGACCACATGTATGTTTTGTGTGCAAGGGGTCTATGATTTGAAAACAACCCAAAGGTAATCTTTATCCACCAAAGACCACATGTATGTTACATGTGCAAAAGGCCTATGATTTGAAAACAGCCCAACGGTAATCTTTATGCACCACAGGACAGATGCATTTTCTTTGGATGTGGTGTGGCTGTGTGGGTTCTAATGCTGTTTCAATGAATGTGAGTTTCAAGGGCAGAGAGGTTTTAATACTAAGTCTGTTTTCCTTGTGAGACAGTATTGCTTTGTTTAGCTGATGTCTATTAGTGTTTGTGCATTGTGCTATAAACTCTAAAAATAAAATCCAAATAATCATTGTAGAAATAAAGCAGTATGCACATTAGTGTCTATGATAAATGGGGTGAAATAGCCAGGTAATGGGACATTGGAATAGCTGCAGGGGGACTCTGGTGCCATATTTTGGTTGTCTGTTCTTCAGTTGCATTTGAAAGTTGATATCCCACAATTCCATTGGAGTGGGTGGGGTTATGTAATTACGTATGCAAAGTGTATGTTAATCAGCGTACAGATTTATGCCTATTTTTCATGGGCCTTGTCCAGATTTTTGATGTTTCCAGGTTGAGAGTTATCAGCTTTGTGCTTAATAATGAAGGTTGGAGAGTGATCACTTAGGTCGTTAGGGAATGTTCCAGACTTGTACATATGGGGATGGCTATTGATAAGTATCCAGTCTAGGATACTTTCTCTGTTAGAGAGTTTACTAATTCTAGTGGGAGAGGTTATTATTTGTGTGAACCCATGTAGATTTATGTGTGTAGTTGGGATTGCTGAGTAGCAGGTGTTCCAATCTATATTGAAGTCTCCAAGAATGAGGGATTCTTGTGGGTAGGTATTGTACTGCATGTTTCAAAGCCAAGGACTTGGGCATCTTGTAACTTGGGTAGGCTACTTGCTTACTTTCAAACTCAAATAAGAATTCAGGGAAGCAACTGATACAACTTACCTGTACATATTATTTGAGTCTGAGTAAGGTGAGTGCATTAGCGGTAGTGATGGAGTGAGGGGCAGTGGCAGTGTGGATTAGAGCACAGGTGGAGAAGGAAGTTTTAGGATTATATTGTGGTAAGGGAGTCTAAGGATTAAGGAGCAAGAGGGAGTTTTAGGTTTAGGGAGCAGTAGGGATGTTTTAAGTTTTTTTATTTATTTATTTATTTTACATTTGTTAACCGGGAGAGTCTGATTGGATACAGGTCCATTTTCAGCGGAGACCTGGGGAGAAAAGCTCCAATTAATACATGTTAACATTTTCAGGCATTATTTGTGACATAAATTCCAGGCAGACTAACATTGTGAACTAATGGGCAGCATTTAGTACACACTCTGAGTGATTATTGTGAACAACAGGTAAGACAGTACATATCACATTTTTAAATATGACAGGTATACATATAATTCATATCAGTAGTTACTGGACAAGCTGTGAGATTAGCTATATTCTAGAGTATTATCCAGGGGTAAGACAGGAGCATTGCCTGTTGTTCATAAAGTGAATTTTAAGGAGTTTCTTGAACTGAGTGGTGGAGTTGTTGGATGTTAAGAGCGCAGGAATGGAGCTCCTGAGTTTAGAGATAGAGTAGCTATAGATGGATTTTCCTGCCTCATTGTTAAATTTGGTAACCTGAAGGTGATTTGGGTTGCTAGATCTTAAGGTTCTTGTAGTGGTGTGAGGGTGAAGTAGGTGTTGTAGAGCTGGGATTTTATCTGAGTGGTGTAATATTTTGTGGGCTAGTGAAAGTTGATTGGTTTGAAGTATGAGTGGGCGCTCTAACCAGTTAAGCTTGTTGAGACATATACAAAGATGTGTTCTATAGGATGAGCCTGTAGCGACTCTAGCTATCTTATTATAGCAGGATTTGAGTTTGTTTAGATCAGTTTTATGAAGGTTAGTGAGCACAGGGGAGGCATAGAGTAAAGTAGATAGTAGGTGTGTCCTTGCTATTGTTATTCTGGAGTTATTTGAGAGATAGTGTTTGTTTCGATAGAGTAGCCCGAGTTTTTTATGAACTTTCTTTATAGTCTGGGCAATGTGTAGGTCAAATCTAAGGTGATTGTCTATTTCCACACCTAGCTGCTTGGTGTGATTGGTAGGGGTAATAGTGGTATTGTTGTTGGAGGAGATTCTAAAGTTATCTGTGGGGGGTAGGGACCTGTATGAGCTAAAGAGGAGTAATTTTGTTTTGGCTGGGTTAAGAATGAGCTGTTGGTTGGTGAACCAAGTTTTGGCTAGTGAGAAGCATTCTTGAGTTTGGGAGAGGAGGTGATCTAGTGTGGGGGCTGCGCATATTATAGTGGTATCATCTGCATATTGCACTATAGAGGCTTTAGGTGTGGTGGATGGAAGTTAATTAGTGAACAGGGTGAATAGTAAAGGACCTAGGATTGAGCCTTGGGGGACTCCTAGAGAAACAGGTAGCAAGGAGGATATTTGGTTTTGCCATTTTACAGCTTGCTGACTACCAGATAGATAGCTCTTAAACCAAGAAATAGAAGAGGTACTGAGGTTTAGGGAAGAGAGTGAGTGTAAGTATTTCGGGTGATTGACCATGTCAAAAGCTTTGGATAAATCTAAGAATGTAGCAGATACGAGCAGTCCATTATCTCTGTGATTATTAATGGTGTTGGTGAATTATGTAAGTGCGGTGGTAGTACAATAGAAGGGTCTGATGCCATGTTGCTGTATGGATAGTAGTTTGTTTTCTTGGAGATATTTCATCAAGTGTGTGTGAATTACCGTCTCAAGGATTTTTGATAAGGGGGGATAGTATAGCTATGGGCCGATAGTTATTAAGTTCAAAAGAGTTACCCCCTTTGTGAAGTGGTATTATATGGGATATTTTCCATAAGTGGGGTACTGTACGCTCTGAGATGGATCTGTTAATTAAGATAGTGACAGGATAGGCTATAGCTTCTGCAGCTAGTTTTAGATATTCCATGGGTAGGTTATCGGTGGCTAGGGTGGTCGGTTTGCATTTTTGGAGAAGTTTTTGTATGGTCTTGATTGATACTGAATGAAAGTTGAAGTGGGGACCATAGCCTTTAGTTTGAGGTGGATAAGAGGATTTTGTTGGAGTGAGGTTACTAAAGCTAGTTTGGTTATTTGCAAGGGCTTGGATAGTGTCTGTAAAGAACTTGTTGAATTGTGTGGGGGATATTGTCATGGTTATTTACTGTTTTTGGACTGGGGGTGGAAGTTTTTCCTGGTTGTAAGACAGAGTTGATTGCTGCCCAGAATTTTTGGGGGTTATTTGCATGTTTATTTTGAATATTTTAGTAGTAGGAGATTTTGTCTGTTTTAATGAGTTTTTTGGCCTTGTTGTGTAGTTCAAGGTAGTTTTGTTTGTCTGTTTGTGTTTTACTTTTATGAAATTGTGTCCAGGCTTTTTTCCTGTTTTTGAGGAATGCTTTTGTATCTTTAGTTAGCCAGGGGGCATATTTAGTTTTAATTCTAATAGTTCTGGGAGGGGGGGCATGGTGGTTAAGTATATTTTTGATGGTTGTATTAAAGTATGAGAATGCATTGTTGAGTGCCAACTTTTTCAAGGGGGTCAAGTTGCAGCTTTTTAGCTTTAGTTTAGGAAGTGGGAAGGAAGTTTTAGGGTTAGTTAGCATGAAGAGAGTCTTAGGGTTAAGGTATGGGAGAGGGGTTTAGGTTTAGGGGGCAAGAAGGAAGTTTCAGGGTTAGGGATTGAAAGAGACTTTTTGAATTAGAGTTAGAGCTCTGCTAGGGCTATGAATGAAAAGTAGTTACAGGAGCTCAAGCACTTGCCTATTCAAGCAAGTAGCAGCCAGTAGGTGTATCAAGAGCACGTAACACACAAGCTTTGTAGTAGACCCAGTTTAAGCACGGGTATTTCCTACTGTGGCTTGGAGAGTAGAGCATTGAATGTTGTTAATAGTGGCAAAATACTGTTAGATGTTTACTATGTTTTAATCTATATTACTTTGCATAAAATAAGGTTACAAAACTGTTAGTATGGAAACCTCCAAAACACACTTTTGAATAACTATATCAAATTATAGTAGACTGGATCAGATTTTATAAAAACAACAAAATAAAATGAATAAACTAGTGCTTTTGTTGACATATTAATAAGCATCATGTGACGTTGGTTCATACTCATGACTACTTTAAAAATGAAAG
This sequence comes from Protopterus annectens, assembly GCF_019279795.1. Lineage (NCBI taxonomy): Eukaryota > Metazoa > Chordata > Ceratodontiformes > Protopteridae > Protopterus > Protopterus annectens. The sequence goes on from NC_056729.1 coordinate 138,752,382, forward strand.
AAACATTGTCTAACCAAAATTAAACATGCCAATTTGCTATCTAATATTCAGTAAGTTATAGATTTATAAAATTGCTTGCACATAAAATGGCATTCCATTGGACAACAAAACTCTATGGATTATTACCTTAAAATTGTCAAAACTTTATGGGTTTGTAATTTAAAATAAATGTACAATTTAATAAATCATCGAGCTCTGGATATTCAAGAATATTGTAATTAAAATTGCCATTGGAATTCACACCTCCTAAGTAATGGATGCAGATCATCACTTCTGCAGTCATCCTCCCCCTCTCAAAAACATGAAAATCATATTTGATAAAACTACCGTAATGTTAAGTATACCTAAATGAAGAATTGTATTTATTTTTAGTTTTGATATCCCTTGCATACTCGTATACATTTATCCATAGTGCCCTTATCTTATAACTAAAAACAAGGGCAGGTATTGTACTGTGCCACGCTACGTTTACCATGATACAAGTGTATCACTTCTCAGAGCCAAATATTCTACCTGTCACTGGGTGAACAAAATATGGCACTGCCTGCATGCTGGGCAAAAAGAAGTACCCAGGCTTTAATAGAATTAAGAATATTATTTTTACTCTTGTCTGTACCATTGTCAAAATCCCTTGAAATTGTGAGCCTTCTAATTAGTAAACAGCCCGAACAGAGGCCACTTTGATGTTCCAGTTCTTGGTAAAACAGTGTCCAGGGTTAACATGTTTATGTGTGAAATCCCTTGAAGAGTACACTGTAAGTGATCATTATTGTTAGCTGATTTACTGTGGCTATGTGACTTTCAGACTTCTTGAAAGGTTGAGTGTTTGTTTATTTATTTATTTATTTATTTATCCTCTGTTGACTGGGTTAGTCCCTCTAGGCTAATAGCCTATTTTCAGAGGAGATTGGAGGTGGCATTTATTCTACTGGGGGAATTTTGTCAGAGCATTGGGGATGTTTCTACTCTTTTTGATAGGTGCCATGATATCATTTACTTCCACCTTAGACACACCAACTCAGGCAGATGGGATCTTGGTTTAACATGTTATTTGAAGGATGCTTAAACACAGTGTCTAATAGGAATCCTAACCATGAACCTATAAAATTAACATGATACTGCATAACTTACAATATAGAACTTTTACTTCAAATAGGAACTGGTTATTAAAAAAAATCATTCATCTGTAATGCTGCTTTCCAGAAAATCATTGCAAGCACATAAACACACTAACATGCGTGTTAATCATAGTCATTCTGTCTTTATTCATTTTTTCTCATTTCTTCTCCAGATAACAGCATGGTATTTTTCACTGGTACATTGACACAGTTTGCACTATGTGGAGCATATAACACAATGGGTTTGCTAGCCTGTTCTAACTCCAGAAGGGAATGTTCAGATGTGTACTCTTTACTGCTGTTATGCAGTTACTGCATTCTGCTGCTAAAAGAAGACATGCACTGAAGTCGACCTTCATCATCTCTGAATCTCTACTGGATCTGTGTGTGCTTCCTTCTCCATGTTTTGCAGTCCAAACAACTGACTTATGTCTTAGATTTCATATGCTTTAAGTTAGATCTGTACTTTAGATTTATTTTCCCATTCATTTTTACCAGCAGATTTATTTAATTTGCCAGTAAATGTGTAATGTCAGTGGTTTCTGTATTGTGAAACGTCATTGTTATGTTTGTGCTCTGAGCAGTTAATATGATGTGGCCACAGACTTAATCTTATTGTTTCGTTGGTGCGTTTTCATTTTTGCACTGACCTATGTGTAGGCTGTAATTTAGGCATTGTTCTTTGTACTCACTGGTGCCACTGAATACCACCATTGCATTTTTTCTAAATAATGACAACTGTGTGTGTGTGTGTGTGTGTGTGTGTGTGTGTGTGTGTGTGTGTGTGTGTGTGTGTGTGTGTCTGTGTGAAAGAAAGAGATAGTATGCATCCACACTCAGCAGGATATGACTAAATTAGTTGTGTTATTGTTGGTGGCAACAGTGAAGCCTATATAAAATAATATTTGAATAGCTGAACTTACGAGGGTGGGCATAAGTTCAGAGGTGGATGGACATCACTCATACAGTCTGTGGAGTATTCATATGACTTTGTGAGTGGCAGGCAATGTCATTGTTAAATATGTTAGCAAGTAACTATATACTTTCTAATTTTCATAGAAACTTTCAAAGAAAGATAAAACAGGTAAAGTAATTCTGCTTTAAACTTATATTTCTGTTTCAGTACTTGTACTGTGTCCGGTATTTCTGTTTAATACATGAAATAAAAACAGGAGACAATTCAAAGACTGTGGGATGTGTGACTGCGTTTGGTATGCTTAGTTCTGTGAAAGTCTGTGCAGCATATAAAAATATGTCTCACTGCAGTGCCGCAGGGTGGGATGGCAAGAAGTTTGAATTGAAAATGAATGTTTCTGCTCACTCTAAGCTTATAAAAAAAATCTCTCTGCTGTAAATCAGATTAGATGTACACTGACTATATTACAAATGTAAATACGCAGGATCAGCTGTGTCTGGCATCTAAGAGTTTATATTTCAGTCAGTCTTGTAAAAAGATTTTGACAGAGACCTTTTCCCAATATATGAGAGATGCATTTTTGTACCAGACTATTCTAATACATTACAAAAAGAATGCAATAATATACTTCTTCCCCATTAGTATCTAATTTGTGTTCCATGCTATTTATTTGGTTCTGCCTTGTGCTAGGCATATATTGCTAACTTTAGAATCAAAACATGATTTCCAGCAAGTTGTAGATTTTTTTTCTATGCTAGACTTCTTAAGTGAAACAGCTATACTGTGTAATATATACATTACAATAATTACTTGTTACTGTGAGTCCTCTTTAAGTGGACAATAATGAAAAATGATATACATGCAAACTTTGTAGAACCATTTTAGTAAAAAAGTGCCCAAACACATTGACACACACACACACACACACACACACACACACACACACACACACACACACACACACACACACACACACACGTGTCTCTCTGAATGCACTATGAGGACTAGCTATATCAACACTTGTTTTAATTTTTAACCTTCTCACCAGATGAAAGAAATATTTATATGCAAAACTGTTTTGAGACACAACTTCCAGTAATAGTTGCAAAGCTAGTATTTTTATAACCACTCACATCACATAAGCAGAGTAATAAACTTTGTTGCAAGCTTTACTAGAAAGAAACTGAAGATGTGAAGATCAATTTAAAAGGAATCAGTCATTTTCTACTACTGGTTATTGTAGAGGGTGTCATTTCCTACCTTAATCAAAATGAAAGTTCTTTTATCTAGCAGCCAGGTTTCTATGAACTGATAAAAGCAACAGTACATTCTTTGTGATGAGGAAAAAACAGCTCCCTGATGAAATGTCCAATAAAAAAATAGACAAAAAAAAACCCGGAAAAAGCACATCTCAAAGATCACAATTCTCCTTTAAACTTGTTTTTTTGCATGGAGTCAAGCCTTCTGCACTCCATAATGTGGGGAAGAGTACCTAACATCCCCCCAAACTTATATATACTAACACTGAAATCGCCATACCTTGGAGAAAGGGGAATATCCTAAGAAATGGCCATCGAAGGCTTAGTATATGTAAGCCCGTTTTTTCAGTCATTTAGTCTCTATGCTTCAGGACTCACTCTTGTGTGTCCCAACATTTCAAATGGTTACTAGAAAAAAGCACAGAGATAAAGATTTATGGTACTTGGGTCTCTATCATTTTGGATGCCTGAAATTATTCAAGAATACTACTATCCTATGCCTTCACCAATATAATCTGTTACCATATTTCATGACTTCTAGAATATTAATAATCGTTATGATAATCCTCTATTATGTAATTAATGTTGTATCTTCCTATTATCAGGCTTTACATATAATTTATGTTTGAACACTATGACTTTATTATGCCTGTTGAGTTTTTATTATGACAAACTAATGTGTTGTTTTCATATTTGTGCATGAATGTTATGACTTTATTATGTCTGTTAACCATGTGTATCTGGTGATTTTCTCCCTGGGCCTCTGCTGAAAATGGGTACCTCATGCCCAAGTCAGACTTTCCTGGTAAACAAATACCAAATATATAGGTAAATAAGAAGCGTTTATAGTGAGTGTGTATTTAAATTGTCACACAAAAAAAACTTATACACTTTAACTTAATGAAATAAAAATTAGAGAAAGAAAAAACATTTCAGTACTTAAAAGGAAGTAATGTCAATTCTTACATTACTGCTGTATTCATCTGCAGATGGTCCATTATGTGCTCTTTTTAAATACTGTATTAAAAGATCATTTTTCTAACCCAGAGTTATCACCTTCTGTTAAACATTAAGTAGTAGTTAGAATAATCTGTATTTTGGAAAGCTGGTTTCCCTTGTCATAGTCACCTGGAAATGAGTGATGGGTATTCTTTCTATTAGTTGTGATTAGATGGTGTTTTTTAGGCTAATTGTGCAAGGACTGGATACCTACCTGAATCCTGGAATATCCTGTTCTCCCTTTTTCTAGATGTTTATTACAATTTTTGGTACATGTAGTTATTAATACAATATTGTGCAATTAATCATTTATTTTAGCCCTTTAGTACATTGAGGGCCTCTCTCAGATGTAACCATTCTAGTAGGTTTTCCTAGATTGACAGTTGGTACATGATGGATTCTTCTGTATTCTCAGATGGACAGCTGATATATGACAGATCCTTCTGTAAAGTGTCTTTCTACATGGACATAGTTCATCTCTATCTCTCTCTCTTTTATTTTCATATATGTGGAAAGGCATTATTGTTCCAGATAAAATTTTATTTTTGAACCAGTACTCTTATTATGAGTGCTTTGATGATATGAAACTAGCAACGATTTTCATTTGCATGAGATCCTTCAAGACATCAGGAAAGAACCTATTCTGATAAAAAAAAAAAAAAAAAAAAAACTATAACAGGGATAAAAGATAGGAGGAAGCAGTTTTGTGTTCTGTTTGCAAACATGGTAATGTCAACCTGATATTGAACATTTAAGACGGCAATTCACAAATAGTTCTGTAAAAATGTCTCAGTAATGCCAAATTTAATTTGTGCATGAACTTTAGTGTATTTTTTTCTTTTTTTTTTACGTATTTGAAATACTGGATTGAAAGGAATAATAATGACAATCATTGGCTGAGGATAAGAAGATATGTGATTAAGTATTTCTTTAAAGGAACAAAACTTTTTTTTATTCTGTGCAGTAATTTCCATGTAGATGCAAAAAGAGCATAGTTTATACAACTGTTTACAGAGTACCATTTATGAAAAATGTATTCTACCAGGGTATCTTTCTTCTCAGTCTGTACTATCTCTTAAGGATGAGCAGAACGTTTGGGGATTATAGAAATACACCAGCGCACTTTTGCTGCAGAGTAGGATAATAATTTACACTTTGGACCCTTGTTTTTGATTGCAGCAGCTGTTGGTCAAGAGCAAATATTTTATATTAGTTGGGGGGAAGCTGGGAAAATTCTTTTTGTTTGCAACTGTCAAGTTGGCCTGATGAAGGGACATTGTTGTGTGGCAGCCAATTCATCTCCGTGGGACTCCAGAATTCAGACAAATTTCTCAGGAAACTTAGCCTCTATTATGTATTTAAGTATCTTTTCAATCATAAAATATCCTGTGTCAGCGCTGGTATTTGACTGCCGTCTGCCAAGTGGTATGTAACTCATTCATTCAAAGGACTGTAAGCTTCTAGATGTCTACAAATGCAGCATTGATGTACTGGTTTTGAATGAAGTGGTTTAGAATGACTGCTAGAGTTGTGGTAATCCTGTGTGAAAGCCTGGCAAAACTAGAAAAACAAGCGGTAGGGCAATAGCCCCGAATCAAACAATTCACCATAAAGCAAAGGTGGGAGGTCAGTGAAAATCCACTGAACTTATAGGCCTAGAGGCTATGCTTCACTTTCTACAGAACCTTTTTTTTTCTAGTTAAATGCTTATTGTGCCTGTGGCATTTTTACCTTTATTTACTTTTATACTGAGTAGTAATTAAAACAAGTGTGATAAACTTACAGTGATGGTAGGAAATGCGGTATGATGTGTTTCATCTGAGGTATTTAGGCTACTAATGTCAACAGGTAAGCTGCTTCTAAATTAAAATATTTTTGTACAGATGCCAGGGTGTAGTTATATAGTATCTCAGAACTATTCATCATGCTGGAAAAGCTTCATCTGCAATACTCTGTCTAGATATTTCTGATGGCCATGCAGAAGAAGGGAAATGCATCTCAATGCATGCATGCATGTGCTGCATAGTTAAAGCTGTGAAAGGATCAGAGTTGCTGGATATGTTGAACGGCATTGAATGTTTTGAGTACATAAAGTGGAAGAAAGTAGAAGAAGAGAGGGTATGATAAGCATTCACAACACCAATGTGAAGCTTGTGAACTGCTGTGAGTTATAGGGAAAGAACAAAGAGAGGAGGCAAGAGGGATCACAGGTGGCAGCCGGAAGGGGGGGATTATTAGACAGATTTATGAAAATGTCACTTCAGAAAGAGGATGCTAGGAAACCTGGAATGCATTGCCAGAGGGAATGGTGAAGTACAGATCAGCAGAGGGGGATTAAATTTACTAGAAATAGATAAAGGAAGGGGGAATGGGCAGAGAAATGAGAGCTATAGCTACACAGACATTAGATGTAGTGCTCAGGTAGCCTTAAAAATCAGTTTTGCGTTTTCTGACAGTATATTTGTTGTTTGTACATATTTCTGCCTAAGCAACTTTATAGCCAAAGTGAGAGCAAGGAAATAAGGGAAAATGTATGGAATTGGAGGGTTACTGGAAGAAATTGAAATATCTCATTATACAGCTTATCAGTGAAAATTAATACACACAGCAGATGAGACCTTGAAAAGTGATACTAAACTAGTTTTGTGAAAGAGATCAAGTGCAGTCATTTTCCTTATA